>NC_036639.1:3840224-3851213 GCF_002806865.2 Cucurbita pepo subsp. pepo | reverse complement strand
AAAAAAAAAACTCAACAATTCCTACGACCCGGCGAAACACAGGAACTAAATTACTTAAATCGAAAAGTATCAGAAACCATAAAAATCATGGAAACTACAGTCACAGATGCAGCACATGAAGAATAACAAAGAAAACGAAGAGAAATTAAGGAAAAGGAAAAGAAACGGACGATTTCTTGGCTTGCTCAAGAGAGCGAGCGTGACCGAAATGGAAGAGATCGTAGATCCCATCGGCGTAAACTCGAACTGGGCGGTCCGTCGGGTAATCAGGATTGGAATAGTTAGGAGAAGCGTTGAGAGTGGTGGTGGAATCGGCGGACTTCACCTCTGCCATTCGAATTATCTTCCGACCTCTTCTCTCCTCTTTCGCTTCCGTTCTTCTGCTTCGGCGAGCCCTCTTGTCGTGGATTTCTTCTCCTCCGACAACGCGATGTTTCCGCTCCCTATTTATTTGTTCCTTTTATTTTCTTCTGTAATTTTTAGATTCTCCATTTTTAAATATATATATATATATATATATTTTTTTNTGACTCGAAGTTTGAAATTAGAGATGTCCATTATTCTCGAGAAAGGGATCCACCCTTAAAGTGTGGATGGTAGGGAGAGAGCCCGAAAAAATTTCTTATGAGCTAAGTCAAGACGAGCGTGAGAATGTATTCTTCATTTCTACGTCAATTTGCTTTTTAAAAAATGAATTTGATGTGAAATATTATTTTGTCTATTTTACGAAGTTGAATTTGAGAATATATCCCTCTACGAAGTTTTTACACGAATCGGGTTGGGTCGAGTGAGACGTTTTTTACCTCAACCAAGATATTCGGATTATAAACTTTTTAGACTCAACTCAAACAACTCTTATCAGATAATAAACTTAACCCAACTCGTAAATTTTGTCTTTATAAAATAAATTTACGTAAACAAAAATGTATATTTTAAAATTAGCAGTAAATTCTGGTCGACTTAGTTCATCTAATTTAGTTTTAAGAAAATTAATGATCCAACTCAATCTATAAATTTTTTATTTATTTAAATCCGACACAACCCAGCTCGTATGAGTTGGACTGCATCGATAAATTTTGTGGGTTATCGGGCTTTTTAAACCCCTTAACAAAAACTCAATCTCGAAATTTTTTGAAGGGATGAAAATTTAATCAACGGTAGAGATGAGACGGGATGGAGAATGTAACATCGTTCAATAAAATTATCTAATTAACTGTTTAAAAATTGAAATAAGGATTTCTCTCGGGATAATTATATAAATATTAATAAATTTTACACTAAACTAAAATAATAATGATAAATGTATTACTTTATAAATAATAATTAACTAAATAATAATCATAATTAACTAATTAATTAAGTTATACGTGTATAAAAATCTCACCTACATGAATGTACGACGATTAATCAATATATTGTAACCTAAAACAACATGACGGTGATTAAGACATTTGAATAAACAAAATTTTAAAAAAATAACATTCAAACACGTTGACTTTTCGTCTTATTATAATATGTTTTTTTATTAATTAAAGATAATGTTACCATTTTTAGAAGAATACATAAAAATTAGAATAATATTATAAAGACGTTTATTTATTTATGTTCGCGGAGTAAGAAATATTATTAGATTTATTAAAATATTTTACATTTTGAAATAAAATTTAAATTAGAAAATAAAAAACTATATATTATAAATTCATTTAAAAAACAAATAAAAGAATTATATATATATATATATATATATATATATATATATTTATTTATTTATATAAGGTCCCCATCACCAATTATCTGTTTACTTCATTAAATAAACTGACAAATAAAAAAACAAAACAAAAATAAAAATAAATAAATAAATGGTTCGATGAAGTGACACATCAGGGTCAGATGGTTCCAGGGAGTTCCACAGTGTAAATAATAATAATATTCTTATAATTATTATTAATTACGAAAAATTATTATTTTTAAAATAAATAATAAAATACGACGGACGGTCGTGAATTTGAGGGGCAATAGAATGAATTGGGAAATTTTCTAGTCCTACGCAAGTAGAGACTACTTCGTACGTCCTCTTATCCATGGCCGCCACGTACCTTCTTCTTCTTTTAAATTAAAATTACAACGGATTGATTTTTTTTATTTATTATTATTTATGTTGAAGTATTATTTTTTAATGTTGTTTAATCATTTTTCTTCTAACGTATTATTATTATTATTATTCACTCGAATTTGAGTTAGCCATTAATTTTACTAAAAAAATATAAAAATATATATATACAAATAAAGAAACGATGATTTAATCAGATTTTGTGTCCGTACGGTTAGTCTATCTACGTCAGACTCTTGTGTAATCTACTTTCAAAAATTTATTACAACGCTTGGCTCGAGAATTTAAAAAAAGAATATTTAAATACGAGTAATTTAAAATAAAAATATTGTATTAAATTATAGATTCTAAAGTTAAAAGTAGGCTCTGGTTTTAGAATTTAGAATGGATGATTCAATTTACTAAATTCTTACCACTAATTTTAATAACTCACATAAATTTTTATATCTAATAATTTAGATTTTCTTTTATTATAGAAATAACTTAATTTTTTTTTTTGTTTTTTAAATTATAGAGACCAAATTTACGGTTTAAATAGTGAGCTGAATTTAACAAAGAGCTTCTTAAATTTTGCAATTCACAACTTTTAGTTACACGCCCATAACATTAAAATACGATGGATGATACTATTTTACGAGCGTTTGATTCTCGAGCCAATAACTTGTTCTTTATCACAATAGTTTTGATCTTAAGATAATCTCGTATCAAACCTAATTCTTGGGTTGATATATAATCGACTAGAATGTTTTAGTGTTTGTGGATCAAGCGTTCACGTACGGTCAAAGTTTGATATTACATAGAAATGAAATTGGTAAAATTTAAAGTCAATTATTTAGAGTGATAAAAATTTAAATTGAAGATATGAGCCAAAATTGCCAAAGTTTTGAAAAAATGGTATAAAATCTATCATATATACCCTACCAAAAATTGCATTGGATCAGACTGAGGCATAAAAGACTATTCAACTGAGAGCAGACAGGCACTGGGTAGCCCCTATTTGAATACACTTTTGCATCATTTCCAAAACTCCATAAAAAAAAAAAAAAAAAAATTAAAAAATTAAAAAAATTAAAAAAAGATGCCAAAACCCTAAAAAGAGAGAAAAAAAAAACAATATTATATTATGAAAAGTAAGAGCTGCCCGCCTCTGCCTCTGCCTCTGCCCCTGCCCCCTGCCCTTGACCGCCTTCCTACTAGAGTATTATTCATTTCATGTTTAAAATCGGCAAAACGACACCACTTTGGACTTCATGGAAAGAGACAGCATCTCAACATGCTCCCACTCTTTTAGGTTCTTTCCTCTCTCACGCTCTTACTCAGAGCGTGTCTTTCAAACGCCATTTCTATTCAATTTAAAGTTAATTGAGGGGGGGGGGGGGNCAAGGGGGGGGGGAAATACACAAAATTACATATTTACATGGACTTCAAAACGGTGACGTTTTTTATCCTACCAATTTGGATTCTTGGGAAATTTTTGCTTCCAAAATAGGAAATTCTTCATCTGCGCTGGCGATTTCCCGTCAGGTTCGAGTGATCCGGTTTCTGCAGTGCTGCCTCGTCTGGCCTTTACCGCCGCCGCAAGTCACTTCGGTCCTCTTCTGCGGCGAGGAAAACAGCTGGCTGAACCCGAACATCGACCCCGATGATTTCGATGAACCTCTCAGCGAGCTCACCGGGACGTTTAACACCGGCGGAACTCTCACATTCGCGGAGTATGACCTCTCGATGCCGTTGTGCTTCAATCTCGGTCCGCCATTGAAGCTACTCGGACTACTCGAACTCCTTTCTAGACTCTGAAACACTATTTTCCCTGAGGAGTTCATTCTAGGACTATCCATGGATACTTCTCTGCTCTTCACTCTACCTGATTCCCCTGGAGTCCGACGGACCGGGCTCCGCCCTATTCTCTTCGCTTCTGATTGCGATACTCTCGTTTTCACCAGATTTATCCGATTCTTGTGATCTTGATTGAATTTTGATGGCTTATCGAAATCGAGTGAGAGTCTAGGGAGATCCTCGTGCGAATGGCCAGATGATGAAGAAGAAAGAGAGAGGCGAGCAGAGGATAAGAAAACTGATTCGTAATCCAAATCCTTCAGTAACGGATGATTTAGGGCATCTGTGGACTCGGAGGACACGAGTTTCGAATTCCTGTGAAGAAATTGTTTCAGAGATTTCATTCTATTGCTCGATGAAGACAACTCCGTCTTCGGATTTTCATTCTTCGCGGATGTGTTAGTCATCTGAGTAGCCTTCTTTAGACCTAGAAGCTCTCTCCACCGACTCGAGCATCTAGGAGCGCGAGGAGAGAACGAGTACGGATCCGCACCATCGATTTCCGTTACTCTACGCGGCGTCATTGTATCAGGCGACCGCAAACCGATCTCCGTCGAGGAGAGTTTCTTAACCGACGATTTCACCGATGAAATCTGCAGCGGCATAAGCTTTCCGTCGAAGAAAAGCTCATCAGCAGGAATCAGAGTAACCGGATCTTCAAGCCTAAACTCAAAATCACTGGATGAACCTTCTAGATCTGTACCTGAAATCACCGGCTTACTCGTCTGAGGAGTATCAGCAATGGCAGATGGACTGAGCTTAAAGCCTGAGAGGTTAGCAGACGAGTCGTCTGGATACTCGCGGCTGAAGGATGCGCGAGGGCTCAACCAACCGTAAGAAGTGTAGGCGGTACGTGAGCCGTCGAGGAAATTCTCCGGCTGTATTCCAACGTTGTTGACGCACGCAGAAGCCATGGACACCGGCGATCATGCAGAGCTTGAGATTCAGCGCGATTGGAGTGAACTGAAGAATGAAGGAGGAGCGTGTTTGCTCGACTTATACGCACAGTGTTAGGTTTTTTCTTTTTCTTTTTTAATTATTTTTTTTAACCTTTGTCCTCAAAATTTAAAATAATTAGATTTAAAATTTAAAATATATAAAACAATTTAAGCTATCCAACATAATTAAAATATTAAATATATAATTAAAAAAAAATCTGATTTAAATATTTATAAAATGAGATTTTGTTTTTTTTTTATTTAATAATTGTTTTGTCTATATTGGACAAGATGCTGCAATCTCTGTCCAATCAAAATTTTTAAATTTGGCGTAGGTTAATTATTTTAATTTTAACAATAAAAAACAATAAAGAGTCACGTGTTATTCGCGTGTAATATCTCTGTGTTTTTTACTTTTTCGTGAATTTTATTTATTTTTTTCCCACTTGTAAATACAATAATAAATTAATAGAAATTGTAAGAGCCTTAAATAATAAAATAAAATAAAATGTAATTTTATTAATTAAATACAAGGGTATTTTGGTCAGAGGAAAAATATAATGGGCCTGGCCCATGTGTACGCTCTGGACACTGTCCGCATGGAAAGCCCGGCCCAGCTACCTCGAAATCATGCATTTATTCAGATTAAAATAAAATAAAATAATTTTAATATTTAATTAATCTTTCCGGCCAGGAATCTTTAAGCTGATCTCCGTCTCCGACGATTCAACCGGCGACGACGAACAGTTCGTGAAGTTTGGCGAGACTGTTAACTACGGTAGGTGGCAGTTTCCTTTTTCTTACTTCTGATGTGATTTCTCTCTGGAATTTGGTTCTCAATCTATGCTCGTATTACTCCTTTTTTTTTTTTTTTTTTTTTTTTTTTTTTTTTNGGTTAATCTCGCGGAATTTTTCATATCATGGAGTTATGGCCTCAAATTTGTTTTTGAAAAAATCTAGTGATCTCGGTTCAAGAATTCCAGAAATCGAGCATTTCGTTCGTCGTGCATTGTTGTTTATTGTTCCAATATTATCGTAGCATTTGGTGTCGATTTTTCTTCTTCCAGACATCTCTTAATATTTTCAGTTTCTTGCTTCATTGATCACTTTTCTTGAGGCAAAATTAGAGCAGAGTAATTGTTTGTTGCTCGGCATTGACTAGTTTCTGTTCTGGTCTTCAAGATTTCGCGATTGAAACTGCATATTAGTTCCGTTTCAATTGTAGTAGCTGCGATCTTAACTTTATGGTGTTTCTAGACACTTATTAGATGCTGAAATCGTGGAAGCTATTTTCATTTTATCTTTGTTGTCTCACATTATTGACGCACTATACTGGTAGCTAACGAACTTACAGATGGGCGATTTTCACTGTGAATAATGAACTTGGTGATCTCTTTCAGAAATTGCAAGGGATGCACAGTCTGGAGAAAGTGCACGATGATTCTGCCAACAAGGACAGCAAAGTCTCTGCTGAATTGGAGCCTTCTATTAGTCCAAATGGTGATATCGAGGAAGAAAATGAGATTGCAAATATGAATTTGGGAGACTCTAATGCTCTAGCAAATGGGCTCTCTTCCATGCTTATGAACATCATGAGGGATTTTGACTCCAAAGCTGATGATACTCTTAAAAGCCAAAGCCAGCTTTCATTTTCCCTTGACCGACTTACTTCAGGTAGGATTACATTTACTTTGTTTTATTAGTTTTATCATATAAAATAGAATTTCTTCCTTTGTCCAGTAATATAGTTTAGGGGAAGTGTATAGGTAAATGATATTCTCTCATAATTTACCTTTTTTCTTGCCATAGATGCAAAAATGAAGCTTCTGAGTTTCATGGTTTTTTCAATGGTATAAAAAGATATTATTTTAACTTTTAACAGAACTGGATCAATTACTTGAAGATGCTCCTTTTCCATTCATCATGCAGCATGCCTTGAGGATTTCTAGTGTAAGAAAGAGAGTGTTGTCTCTAAATTCCATCTTAAGATCCGTACAACGAAGAGTAGATAACATAGATCGGGCGATCTCGATGAGTAATTTACCAGGTGATTGACTTCTCCCTTCACGGGCCTCAATTTTGTTATCTTTTATGGCTTTTAATTTAATGGAAACTTATTGAATAACATCATTGGCTGTTGAGGTTTGTTCAATGAAGGTCCTTATTCTCTCCATCTATTGGAAAAGGAAAGGTGTTATTCCCATAAAATAATGCAGGAAGAACCAAGGGCAACTCAAAACTTCAATAAAGATCCTTGTTCCTGGCATTCCCTATATAATTCTTTTTGCAGTTATGTGGGCTATTTTTGTTAGCTCCTAATTGTCAGATTTTATACGCAACTTTTCACTACATCATTGAACTGTGTGGAATCAATATATTCATTTGAAAACCTCTGTTGTGACTTCTTATGGAAGATTTAGAACTTTCCCCTTAACATGTTGCACAAAGAGGATTTAATGACGATTTTAAACCTACCAATAAGGATCTTTTACTTTTGAATTAAGAGGTGGAATTGAGGTATCGATTGCAAAACCTCAGCTGTTCTTTCTCAGGGCCTCATTCGAATATCATATGATTTTTTTTTTTTTTTTTTTTTTTTTTTTTTTTTTTTTTTTNGCATTTGGATTTGTACCTAATGTGCCTCTGCCCACCAATTCTGGCATGTTTCTTCGTTGAATGAGACCAACGTTTTAGTTTTTGAAAATTCTAGGCTAAGAATCTATTCTCTCGTTCAAACATAGTGCCATGATTTTTTAAAGCCATGCCTCTGAGGTCATAAATCATGATTTTGTTTTGCTTTCTGAATTGCATTTGGTGAGGCATCCATGGGACAAATCATTTTGCTTCTTTACAGAACAGTCTTGATCTTGACAACTTGATTTCTTTCTTCATTGTGCTTCTTTTTTCAAATGTTGATGACACATACTTTCCATGAGATGCTGTAATAAAATTCACTTATTATAGTAAGTTTTTGTAATTGAATTTCTTTTAGTTTCCAGACATTCGAATATCTATGTATGTAGGTTTTCTTCTGGGAACAAGAAACAAGTACGTAGGATATTGAAATTTCACATATATTCACCCCCGGGTAATTACCATTATAGCTGAAGTAAAAAATACTTGTAGTGCTTTCTACCTTATCCTTTCTTGAATGTACTTGTCTGTCCCCTGCCTGTGCTATTATCTCTCACAGTCTGACAACCTTTCTCTTGTCCCTCTCTCTGAAGCTCTGGAGACGGACGAAGAGAGAGAGAGAGAGAGAGAGAGAGAGAGAGAATACCACCAAAACAGATGGAAGTTGACTGGTGGAGGGCAGTAGGGTTTGACAATGGGGAAAAAGATTGATTTTGGAACTTAGTCGAGGAAATATGGTATTTACATTTTTAAAATTCTGTGTATGAAGAATGAAGTAAAATTTTGGAGTGACTCCAAATGGAAGTTTATGTATGAACTCTCATAATGTCACTAGATACTTAAGGTCCGAGTGGACTATTTAAGAGATATTACTCTACTAGAATCAGTGCCTTGTGTGTTTGTGTGTCCAGGTCACCTTGCGTGTATCCTGACTAATCTCATGGCACAACCATCTGACCGTACTACATTTGGTTGCCAAGGAAACTCTTAAGATGTTAAATGCTAGGTAGATGACTACCATGATCTAACTATATATATATATATGTATGTATTCTCTCTTCTCTCTTTTCTTTTCTTGAAGGGGTGGACACGATGCGGCGTGCCAGCAAGGACGCTAGGCCTCGATTAGAGAGGGGGTGAATTGGGAGGTCCCACATCGATTGGAGAAGGGAACGAGTGTCAGCAAGGACACTGGGCCCTGAAGGGGGGTGGAGTGTGAGATCCCATATCGGTTGGGGAAGAGAAGGAAACACCCTTTATAAGAGTGTGGAAATCTCTCTTTAGCAGACACGTTTTAAAAACCTTGAGGGAAAGCCTAAAAGGAAAAGCTCAAAGAGGACAATATCTGCAAGTGGTGGGCTTGGACTATTACACCTTCCCTTCCTTCTCATCTCATTACGTTATGGTGATATAACTTCTAGCTTCATTGGCAGTGAAATTACTTACTAAAATTTCGCTCGCACGGATTATTACCCTAGAATGAAAAGTGCTCCTTCAGATTGGTGTCTCATAATTTGGATCCTCACTTTATAGACGAATTGCTTGTTTTCTGATTGACAGTCATCCACAACCAGTGGGGGAGTAGGCATTCATTTTGTGGCTCATTTGGCTGATTGTCTATGCGTTATACATTGCAATATATTTATTATTTATTTCCTTGTATCATTGTCACTAAAATATGCCTGTTCTCTACAGATATTCGTTCCTCTCAAAGTTCCTCGCAACCTCATAATGGTTGATCACGTCGGGAATTTCAACTATTTATTTAATTGATACAAATTGGGACTCAGATCTCGCAGATATTTCGATGATGGTACGTAGCTGCAGCATGCGTCCGAAGGTTTTGACGACTGTGTGCATCCTTTTACTGCCCCCACCCCTCCATTTTGACTACTATGCTTGGAAATACTGTGATAGAAAAACTATTTGTGAGTAAGAGTTCTGTTTCTGAAATCAGGTGGTTCTTGCAGATTATTTTAACCTGTAAGTTGCTGTGTTCTGTTTTGTTTTTAGGAGAGTTTCTTATTAAAATAAGAATTTTCAAATGATCGAGTTATAATAAAGCGATTTAAATAGAATAGTTTTTAGCTACAATGGTTACCTACTTAAAATTTAATGTCCTACGAGTTTTCTTGACAATCTAATGTCGTAGAGTTATACTACACAGTTGTCATGTGAGATTAGTTTAAATGTATTCAAGCTATCGGTTGAAAAAGATTTCTCATTTCCTATTTTAGTTGATTAAAAAAAAAAACCTTTATTAGAAATACCACAATTTCGGCAAATCGCTTAGCTCCGTTCGTCTTTGGTGCAAGAGCGCTCGATCAGTGAGCTATTACGCATTCTTTCAAGGGTGGCTGCTTCTAGGCAAACCTCCTGTCTCTGCACCCTTACCTCCTTTATCACTGAGTAGTCATTTTGGGGTCTTAGCTAGTGATTTGGATTGTTTTCCTCTTGACGATGAAGCTTATCCCCCATCGTCTCACTTGCCGACCTTGACCCCTGTTGTTTTGAGATCAAAGTATAGTGTACTTCATATGAATTTGACCCCTGTTGTTTTGAGATCAAAGTATAGTGTACTTCGTATGAATTTGGAGTAGATAATTGACAACAATTGTTTTTTTCGTTAATTTTTTTAATCTAAAATTAATTAAATAGTTAATTTGATAAATTTTCAATTGAGTATTTAATTTAATTTTCTTACAATTTAAATATAAAATTCTTAACCTCTGATACTTAATATTGAATTTCTTACTCATTTGCGTGGAAAAACAACATTTTAAATCTAATTTATATCATATAGTTTTAGTTTTCGAAGTAAATATATTCTTAATCCAATAAATTTAAAAATAAAAAAAAAAAAAGAATTTGTTTTCAAAAAGACTAAAATAACCTTCTGACTCGGTCGACCTCCACTAGTGAGGTTTAGGGTTCTGATAGCCACTATAAATGAGAAAGGTACCTACAAGTTTATCGTTTCAGTTCACACAATTCATCGACGAACAGAGGATAAAGATCGGCCTGCCACTGTTTTTCTGAGGCAAAGTTCGAGTTTGTTCTCCATCGACAATGAGAGCCAAGGTTCATCTTCCTAATTTTCTTCATCTTTCGTTATCACTGTTTCCTATTCTTGCATTTTTCTCAATTTTTTCTGTATGCTTTGAGGATTTAGTTGTTTTTGCCTCGATTGGAGTCGGAATGTGTGACCGAAGTTCTGTCAGGTTTGATAGCTGGATGCATTTTCCTAGCTGTGTTCATTATTCTCACTCTTTGCGAGTCGGAAACTAATGTTCTTAGGGTTATTAACTTTGGAAAGGGGATTAGGGTTTTTTGCTATTATCCTTGGATGTACTTTCCTATTTGTGTTTGTTCCTCCATGATCCTGAATCTTAAGTTACTTGTCATTGTTGGCATACCGGTTGGGATTTCTGACCCTTTTTTTTTTTTTTTTTTTTTTTTTTTTTTTTTTTT
>NC_036639.1:3744588-3840219 GCF_002806865.2 Cucurbita pepo subsp. pepo | reverse complement strand
TTTTTTTTTTTTTTTTTTTTTTCTGTTTTTTTATTTGATCAAACGTTATCGTTTGTTCTATTAATTTTCAGTGTAAACCTCTCGGTAGAATCATAGGGGTATGTTATCCACTCGAGGCCGGAATAGGGTTGTAGGTTTAGTATTCCTGACCAAGATTAAGATGGTAACGACCCTGGCCCAAGCCCCTATCTGCTTTGAGCTTTGGCTTCCCCTCAGCTTTAAAACTAGTAAGCTCACCCTCATCTTTAAAACTAGTAAGCTCACCCTCAGCTTTAAAACTAGTCTGTTACGAGAAGGTTTCCACGACCTTAAAAAGTGTTTTGTTCTCCTCCCCAACCAACATGGGACATCACAATCAACCCCCCTTCAAGGCCCAACGTCCTCGCTGGAACTCGTTCCTTTCTCCAACCGATGTGGGACCCCGACTGTGGCACATCGCCTCGTGTCTACCCCCTTTGGGAACCGTGAGAAGGCTGACACGTCGTCAGGTGTCTGGCTCTGATACCATTTGTAACGACCCTAGCCCAAGCCCACCGCTAGCAGATATTGTCTCTTTGGGCTTTCCCTTAAGACTTTAAAACTTGTATGCTAGGGGAAGGTTTCCACAATCTTATAGGGTGTTTTGTTCTCCTCCCCCAACCAATGTAGGACATGACAAAGATTGTGAAGTAAAAAGGTATTAGATTATCTAAATAGTATTTAGAAGTCTTTGAAGCGACGAAGTTGTGTAGCATTTCAGTGTCGAGAGCTTATTTTTCAAGCACCGTTCGATAATCTTTTTCATAAGTTCATCAGTTTTTGATAATTACCTCACAATGATATTTATCTTTCTTGAATTCATAGTCAAATTCCAAAAACAAAAACAAGCTTTTAAAAACTATTTTTTCACTCGTGGGTGGGGTGGGAGTAGTGCATTCAAACGCCAAAAACTTTTGGGCCCCCTACTTTTTTGCTTAACATTTTGTTTACTTTGTTGGGATTGATTTATATACATTTTTTTTCCTTTTGCTTTCAACTCGAGGCTTATATATTGGAATAACATTCATTGTTATCACCCACCACTGCGTGGAAATTGAGGTTTATAGTTTTTTGGTTCTGAATTCTTCTTTGATTCTTTGCATTCTTCTTTTTCTTGTCTCGTGTCTAAAAGAATTCTTACTTATGTCTTTTTGGGGGTGGTTCTGAATGCCAGTGGAAGAAGAAGCGTATGAGGAGGCTTAAGAGAAAGCGCCGAAAGATGAGACAGAGGTCGAAGTAGTTGGCAGATATCTGGAAAATGATCAAGCTTTCTCCTGAGACTGTTTATGGTCTCCATCGCTGTCGAGCATGAACTGCTTGAAGTCGTGGAGGTTGTAGTAGTGTTCTTACGAAGATAGTTTTGCACCATTTCCTGTGGTTTTTATTACTTTGGATAAACTTCTATAACTTGACTTGTTTTCCGTTTAAGTTGTGTGTTATAACATATATTATGCATGCATGTAATGCTTTTCTTGAACCATTTCAGAAATTTTCAATGGTTAAGCTTAATTTGGCTTGGTATCTGCTGAATATTTTACCTGCAGACATAGAAGTGATTCCTCAGTTAGAAAGATCCAGCTAGCTTAGTCTTAAAATGTTATTTTGCTCCGTCTGATGGGTTGAGTATTATAATTGAGTTGTTAAAGGGACACCATTTTTCTAAGAAGAGTTAGCCGTTGGTAGCAGAGGTGCCCGCTCACTTTGCGAAGACACTGCAACTGAGCACTCAACCCTCTCTTAGGATTCTCTTAGCTAATCAGTTTGGCATTACACTTAATTACATATAGAGAGGCGAAACTGCAAAACCGAGTGAAAGAAGCGAGAGGAAAATAGCTTTACCAAGTGTTAGAGAGGATCATAGAGCGGTCAGGGACTTGAATGTTGTTTATCCAAGTGATATCCTACCAAATGGCTCAACTGAGAAGTAGTGTACCGACCACATGAACAGGCTTGGCACTAAGAAAGATCAGGTGTTTTGTATGTTGAACCCTAACAAATGTCTAGACTTGACATATGCATGAGAAAAGAATCTTAAACCACCCACAATTTGTGTTTATAGTGATTTTCGAGAAGATAAATGGCGTTTGAGAAGATCAAGATTGCTACATATGTGATGTCTCTCGAATATTATTTGAGTCATAATAATTACATTTGGTTTTACCTCTCAATATTATTTGAGTCATAATAATTACATTTGGTTGTACCTATTATGTAAGAGTGAGTTATTGTTTCTCTAGACGATTTTATCGATTATATTTCAATGCATTTCAACTTTGAGGGTATATAAGTCAAGTAAAGTAAGAATGAGATGGGACGGGCTACAAGATAGAGAAGAAGAAAAAGGATTGAATATGCGAGAATTAATCTTTCATCTTGACTTGAAACACTTATTTTGAACTACTCTTATCTAGAAATCAACATTCCCCTACCCTACCGTGCACCTCTTGTCATCGCCATTTTATCGATTGACCCAGATAAGATTCGTATGGAGCCACACAGGAGAAGTTGCACTTGGTAGCTCATAAGTTTCTAGCTAAATGTCTTTCATCTTTCTTTCTTTCAAGTATCTGAATTCACCTTCCTTCCCACTAATCTTTTGCTGGACTTGTAGCTTACTCTGGGCTATGTTAAATTCTCTTCTAAGATCTTCTCACAAGGCAGTAAGAGGAGGAAAAGTTGGGGGATTTGCAGGCTATTTTGGTCATGTTTCACCAAAGGCATTTACTATTTGGGTTTGAAAATTTGAACAATTAGAGTATGCTTATCATCAGAGATGCAACTAATTATGGAAAAGACTAAAATGTGTTAATAGTCCTATTTATCACAAGCTTAGATTCTTCCCTTCCCTCACTCTTTCATCTTGGGATTTAACATCCTACAAAACAGCTTCCTTAAAGACAAGATCTAGAGAAGTAAAAAACTCAGTAGATAGTGATGGGAACCAGAACGTTGGCATAAAGATCTTCCTTCAACTACGATAATATATGTACGAACGGATTGGCACACAGTCGGGCAAAGAAAAAAACGAATGGGAATAAAGGAATTAACTGGAGTTATTTTATGTACACAAAAGCAGCCTAATCAACAAAAACATGTAATCAGTTGAAAATTATGCAACTCAAAAAAAGCAGTATCATCTTGTACAGATTCACAGGCTTCCAGTTCTAAGACAAAGTAAAAAGCTCAAAGAACATATTGCATTTGATAAATGTGGAATTTTTTTTTGGGGGGGGGNTGATGAACTTTCAGCGATGTTTGTTGTTGCTCTAGCAAGTCATCTGAAACTATCACAATGGTAATTCATTTAGGTCATACTGCATAACAAGTCTTTCCACTGTGCTTTGACTTATAACATCCTTGAGTTGCAACTCCCTCAGTACTTTGGTTGCTAGATCTATCTGTTTCTCGTGGACGATCCCTTCCACGAGCGTGGTATATGTTGTTTCATTGGGCAGGTAACCTTTATTGACCATTGTTTCATAAACCTCTAAGGCCAAATCGGTTCTTCGAGATTTGCAACAACCAAAAATGAGAGAATTGTAATTTTCAGTATCAGGCTTATAGTTATTTTCCTCCATTACACTGAATATTTCAATTGCCTCATCAAGCATGCCCTCCATGCATAACCCCCGGATCAAAGACGAATAGGCAAAAGAATCGGGAGTAAACCCATACTTCGTCATTTCATAGAGAAGTTGGAATGCTGAATATGTGTTTCCCTTTCGACACAAGCTCGTAATAACAGATTTATAGAATTCTTGAGTAGAGTAATGTTGCTTGTTGCCCAAACTTTGGAGGATGGAGAATGCCTCTTGAACCATTCCCACTTCACAAAGTGTAGCAATGGCATTGTAAGTTCCTTCATTGGGATTACAATGCCTATAGATCATTTGGTCCAAACATTTCACAACAAGATCTACTTTCTTATCTCTACAAAGACGAGCAATTATTGGGTTGTAGCTTGAAGCCGTGGGCTTGAACCGTGCTCTAATCATCTCTTCCAAAACCTCAAGGGCATGTTCCGTTCGGCCATGAAATGCAAGCGAACCAATCAATGTATTGTAAGTGACAGCCGAAGGGGCACGATCATCACCGTCCATTTCAGCTAGAAGCACATTTGCCTCCTCCCATCTCCCTTCATAGCATAGACTCCTTAGCAAGATATTATAACTGACAACATTTGGATTGAATCCCTTTGAAGGCAATTCTCTAAATAACTGGATGGCATCATCTGTCCTACCTTCTTTACACAACCCAGTTAATAAAACATTGTAGCTAACCAAATTAGGCTTCCCACCCTTGGCAATGATCTCATCCAAAAGCTTAACAGCTTCATCCGCTCCTCGTTCCTTGTATGCAGCTTCAAGCAAAAAAGAGTATGTATATGCATTTGGGACAAGCCCCTTCTGGATTAATCTGTCTAAAAGTTGCAAGCTGTGAGTCAAATTCCCATGCATACAAAGACCTCTCACAAGAGAATTATAAGTAACAGTGTTCGTAGGATAACCATATTCCTCCATTTTGTCCACTAATTGCATTGCATAACCAACATTCCCTCTTTTACACAAAGAACTTACCAAAAAGGTATAAGAAGAAGCATCTGGAATGATTCCAGAGCCAATCATCATCTCCATTACCTTAATAGCTCTTCTAAGCTTACTGGCCTTGCAAAGATCATACAAAAGCTGAGTCGCTTGAAACACATCGGGCTTTTGGCCCTTCCCTACCAAGTACTCTAAATTCAAAAAAGCATCATTAAGTCTATGTTCTCTATTCTTTTGATCGCCCTTCCCAATCCTCCAGTTTGGCAGTGTGAAAATGGTGTCCTTGGGAGAAATGGTAACCTGCGTCGATGCTAAAACTTTAGAAAATCCCTTGCTAAGTGAAAGCTTGTGGAGATTTGGGATATGGGAGAAGAATCCATATCCTCTTCTTGTGGTTTCTGGAGATGGATTTGTAATTGGAGACACTGTATTCAGCAGAGTCGCCATTGAAACTCAGTAAACTAAAACCCTAATTCTTCACAGTAATCGCTCCCAAAATCCTCCTTCTTTCTTAGCATTTAAAACCAGAACCAAAACTCTGAAATCAAATTAATCAATAACGTATTCTAAGATCTAGCATCTCTTCTTCAATCGTCTAAAAAACTTGGTAGAATTCAGGATTTTTCAGAACGAACAAAAATGAAAGGATAAGCAGAGATTGCAAGTACGAAATTCAATCAATCCTCTTCGTTTTCGAAGTGAAATTTGGTAGAGAAAGGAATCATGAACATACACTGGAATTAGAAATCAATCACAGAGGCAATTCTTGTCTTCGTCTCCAAAACGCATTGATTCTTGAAGAGCTGAAATTCCACTATTTAGTTAGGGATCCAAAATGGATTATCCCTTTTTCTTTTACGCAGGTTTACCTGGCTCCTCTCTAGACCAGTCCCCTCCACATCTCGTTATTGAAGGCTTGAATGTCCTCTAAATCCCACGCGTGCTTTCTTGCGTGACGAACACGCGCTTCTTTCTTTAAGCTCAAATTTTCCCTCTCACTTCATATTAGTTGAGAAAATAATGTAAAATTTTCTTGCGTGACGAACACGCGCTTCTTTCTTTAAGCTCAAATTTTCCCTCTCACTTCATATTAGTTAAGAAAATAATGTAAAAATGTTAAATAATTATATGTTTTATTTTTAATAATTATACAATAAATGTATAATTCCATAAAAATCAACATATTTAAACAAAAATGATGCTATGCTGTTGTATAAAATTGTGTTTCCCTACACTTCATCTTCTTTTTAAAACCTAATTAAATATGGTAGGTAATAAAGTAGAAAGAGCCGGCATTCTTTGAAAAACGGTCACGGAGTCTATAATTGTGATATCTCACATTGGTTGGGGAGGAGAACAAAACACGACACTGGTTGGGGAGGAGAACAAAACACGACACTAGTTGGGGAGGAGAATAAAACACCGTATGGAAACCTTCCCTTAGTAGACGCGTTTTAAAACCTTGAGGGGAAGCCTATAACTGTGATGTCTCACGGGAGGAGAACAAAACCCTTCCCTTAGCAGACGCGTTTTAAAACTTTGAGGGGAAGCTTGAAAGGAGAAGCCCAAAGAAGACAATATCTACTAACGGTAGATTTGGGTCGAGCCAAACACTAAACTATATGCCAACGAGGAGGTTGTTCCCTGAAGGGGGTAGACACAAGGTAATGTGCCAGTAAGGATGCTGGGCCTCGAAGGGGGTGGATTTGGTGGCGGTTTGTAACGACCTAGATCCACCGCTAGCAGATATTGTCCTCTTTGGGCTTTCACGCTCCACACCCTTATAAATAGTGGTTTGTTCTCCTCTCCTACCAATGTGGGACATCACACGGTCACCCTTTCCCTACTAATGTGGGACATCACATGGTCCCACATCGATTAGAGAAAGTGGTGGATTGTACCCTTATAAATAGTGGTTTGTTCTCCTCTCCTACCAATGTGGGAAATCACACAGTCCCACATCGATTAGAGAAGGGTGGATTGTGATGTGTGATGTTCCACATTGGTTGGGAGGAGAAGAAAAGGAGGTGGATTGTGATGTGTGATATTCCACATTGGTTGGGAGGAGAAGAAAACACTCCTTATAAAGGTATAAGGGGTAGATTGTGATGTTCCACATTGGTTGGGAGGAGAAGAAAACACTCCTTATAAAGGTATGAGGGGTGGATTGTGATGTTCCACATTGGTTGGGAGGAGAAGAAAACACTCCTTATAAAGGTATAAGGGGTAGATTGTGATGTTCCACATTGGTTGGGAGGAGAAGAAAACACTCCTTATAAAGGTATGAGGGGTGGATTGTGATGTTCCACATTGGTTGGGAGGAGAAGAAAACACTCCTTATAAAGGTATAAGGGGTAGATTGTGATGTTCCACATTGGTTGGGAGGAGAAGAAAACACTCCTTATAAAGGTATGAGGGGTGGATTGTGATGTTCCACATTGGTTGGGAGGAGAAGAAAACACTCTTTATAAAGGTAGGGAAACCTCCCTTAAAAGGAAGCTCAAACATGACAATATCGAGGGAAAAAAAAAAGAAATTAAATATAGTTCAATTAAGAAAGATCTTATGATTAGATTAAAGGTTTGAATAATGGATCTCGCAATTTTGTTGATTGAGCTCGCATACAAATTTTATCATGGATTAGAGATCAGAAAGTTGAATTTCAGAAAAGATTTGAGAGAGACACGAAGCGGACGAGTCATCGGAAAGAAACTTACCTGTCGATCTCTCAGCGGCCGCTCTGATGCGTGTCACCATTTCAACTTCGCCTATATGCAATTCGAGAACCGAATCGGGAGCACAAGTTCGAGAGAGAGAGAGAGTTGAGCACAGTAACAATGGCGAAGAGCAAGGATGATATCACGTACGGCGCCGCTCAAGCGAAATTATCAGAAGACGAAGCTCTAAGAGTCGCTTACAAGGACGGCACGCCGCTCGAATCGGGGAAAATTGCGGACGCGGAGACTGTCGATCTCTTTTCTAGTGCGCAAAACATTTCTCAAGATCGTTCTGCCGGACGTTCATCCGCCGCCGCTACTGAATCGATTACCAATCAGTTGCGGCGAGGCGATACTAATAGCGAAGGCGGAACAGGATGCGATACTGCAGATCCTTCCGCCGGCCGTCGTTTAGGTTGAATCGGATCGGTGCGATTGTGGATAGATGCTTCTGTAGTTTGAAATTCTGTTTTCTTTTTGCTTCCTCAAATTTTGGTGCGCGTTTGAGAGTTTTTCATTTGGTTTGTGTGATCTGATCTCGTTTGCGAACCGAGTTGTGGAAATAGTCTCTAATACAAAATCACAGCTACTTTTACTGTCTCTCTCAAATATCATGGAATTTCATAATCCATTCACACTTTCAAGCTGAGCTACTTTTTGAATCCAACCACTCTTGCAATAGTTTCGGGCTCGAGTCGAACCACTCTTGCCGTAGTTTCAGGCTCAAGTCGGACAACTCTTTGGGCTTTCCCTTTCCGGCTTCCCCTCTAAAACGCATTTGCTAGGGGAAAGTTTACACACCCTTATAAATGGTATAAATGGTGGTTTGTTCTCTTCCCCAATCAATGTGCGACATCATAATCCACCCCCTTCGGGCTCAAATAATCCACCCCTTTCGGGGCCGTCTTTACTGGCAAATCGCCTCGTGTCTACCCTCTTCGGGGAACCGTGAGAAGGCTGGCATATCGTCTGGTGTCTGGCTCTAATACCATTTGTAACGACCCAGATCCACCGCTAGCAAATATTGTAGATTTTGGACTTTCACTTTCCGGCTTCCCTTCAATGCTTTAAAATTTGCTACGGGAAGGTTTCTCTTCAATGCTTTAAAATTTGCTAGGGGAAGGTTTCCACCCTTAAAGGGTGGTTTATTAAAATTTGCTAGGGGAAGGTTTCCACACCTAAATGGTGGTTTGTTCTCCTCCCAACCATTGTGAGACATCATACTCGAACCACTCTCACAATAGTTTCAGGCTCGAGTCGAACCACTCGCAATTTCCAATTTCACAGTTCAACAATTTCATGTTAAAATTGAACTATGAATGGAACTATACTCGAGCTCTTTTGTTAATCAAGCTCAATTAAGTTGTATCATTTCAACTCGTCCCTTGCTAAATGGGCTAGCTGGATATCAGTTTATAGCTATGCAGATTCAGATGAGTGAGCCAAAAAACATTTAAATTTCAAGAATTTGGCAGAGAACAAGCTGTGGATTGAACATTAGAAATATAGTTGGATTAAAAACACACACCTAAAACCTTCAATCAATCAATCAATCATAATATCACAAATCTATCTTCCAATCGTAGAAAGCAAGCAAAAGAAAGGGAATCACCTAACCAGAACAGAACAGAACAAAGCTTTCATTGCACGAACAGGTATTATATTGCCTTTCATCTAATCATCATAGGAAGATACAAACACAACGTGCAATTTTAGTAAATACAAATGACGACAACAACAAAAACAAACTGAAAATGTTCCCCATTAGATCTCTCTCTATCAACCCCTCTTTTCTTGGGGGCTTTTTAGGCCTACAAACAGCCAACGTCCAATTCCATATTCAAAACAACAACTATCGCCCAATACCCCTTTTTTTCCTCTTTCACTCGTGTGTGCACAGAACTAAAACATAAACACCTTATTACAAGCATAGGTAGATATGAATTATACCCAAAAAAACCATCCCATCCCCCTCGGGTATCAATAGTGAAGGAATATATGAAATTGGTCTAAGGCCAACCCTGTACATTCTAATACCCATATCATTATCATCTGGACAACTCCCCGTTGTTTCAAGAGCATATTCTATCTAAAGCTCTCCCACTATTGAACCCGATGAACCTCGAAAACTAACCCCAATGTAACAGTGGTGTTGCTTATGAGTGTCGTAACCAATTCAGAAACTTAAATGTTTCAAAAGTAAAGAACATAAAAGAGAATAGTTGTACGAGTAGAATCATTTTTTTTTTTTGCACTCCCCCCCCCNCCCCCCTTCTACCCACTGTACTAAAGATGAAAATTTGCAAGGGAGCTATAGAGAGACCTCAAAATGAAGGGGTTTGTTTGTTTGTCCTTCCATATGTGATGATGAGATTATTCTGAAGGCTCCTTCATTGGTAACTATGGATAATGGGCCATGTACTTGCTCCTTGGTCTGATCACAAGGAATCAAAATTGTTGCGAGCACTGTTGTTGAATCCACCAACAGACATTGAGCGTTGGGCAAAATCTATCAACACCTTTCTCTGGTGCTCGTCGGTGTGGGGAAGACTTGCTCGTAATACTTCAACTGGCATTTCTTGACTAATGGCAGCGGCTGCATCTGAGACAGCAGATGCTGCATTCTGTGGAGATTGTCGGAGTAATGATTGCATGATACTATCATACTTGTTCACACAATACTTTGTGAGAATGCCAAAGAATTCATCGAAAGAAGCCTGCCAAAGAGCTCGATGAGTAATGTTGTAATTACTTGCAGCATGACGATCGGTTAAGAGCTCCGTAGCCCTCTCAAGAACAGATTTCAAAATCAAGGACGCCCCATCTCCAGCAGGGGTCCCTAGAGGGCGAAGTGGAGGTTGCTCTGAGGAACAAACTACAGCAGCAAGACATGCACTCAGAGCTCCAAGATCCATACTATGGGTTCGCGATGAAACAATTTTTGCGAGATCATTAACAGAATCTGCTGCTGCAGGATCAGGACTTCCAAACAAGAATCTCAAGTGACGAAAAATAGCCATACAAACTGTTCGCATAAGCTCACCTCCTGGCACAAGCAACTGAAGGTACTTGCCTAGAAGTTTTCGACCCTTGGGAAGAGAAACTAACCTCAAGAAGACGAAATCATCCTTTGGAGCCAGCCCAACCGCATGACCGTCTTTACTGAGTGGATCAACTATATGAAATGATGCTGCCAGTCCTTCCAACAGGACTTGGCGACGTCTTCTTAACTGAACACCACCATCTTGGAACTGATTGAACTGCAGGAAACGATCGATATCATCCACATCAAGGAGTAGACATTGACCATCCTCAATTGTAACCCTAGCTGCCAACATAGGCTCTTGTTCAAGGGGCTTCTCAGAAACTTTTTGATCATTGCTTCCACCAACAGTTGAACTCGGAGGATCAACTTCAAGAAGAGGGCGAGGTCTACGAATTGATGAAAATGGAACCCTACCAAGTGCTTCAACTTGAAGAAAAGCATGTGGCTCACTATTGGCACGAGCATGTGATGGAAGATCCCTTAGTTGATTAGGACAGAAATGATGCCTCAACTTTGCACCCGCAGATTTTCTTGCAAGACAAGCCTGATGGTAGTAGTCATCTACATATGGATCATTACTATGTGTCGCTGCAAGCTGGATTCTAACGATATTCTCTAATTCATAAGCTTTCATATACTTGGATCTACGGAAAGGCCACCCAAAGTCACTCCTAAAATTATTAGTCTCATAACCCTGATGGGCATAATGTGTAGTCTGTCTACCTTTCTGAGACCTAGGCCTTTGATCCCTCATATCTGGTAGACCAAGCATGGCTTCCAACTGGTTCATTAAGTGAGGTGGGCCTGAAGACGAATGGGAATTGAAAAGATGGGTCTGTAAACCTGGTAGAGAGCCAACAAACGGAGGCTGAACAGGATGCTGCAACCTATGCTGCTGCGGCTGCTGCTGCTGTGGTGGTAACTGTGGAAATCCATTCTGATTGGATAACTGGCGAGGCAATAAATTGCTTAGGTGATTGACATGTTCTCCAGGAAACATGCCGGTTTGGTTCATCCATTGGCTCGATGGTCCACCGTTAATGGAGGGGCCAGAACTGTGTTGTGGCATATTTCCTCCAAACCGTGATACAGAATTAAAACCGGCAATCTGAGAGTTTGGAGGAGTGAGATTTGATGGAGATAACGATAATACATGGTGTCCACCAGGAACAAAAGGCATATTTAGATGGCTTGGATGCTGGTTTGGAGAAGCATGAGGAGATATTCCGCTTGAAGGATATGAAGACTTTGGCACCAAAATTGGCTCACTAGAGAATTGTTGATGGTACTGTTGTGGCTGTGGTTGTGGCTGATCAGGGTATGATGATGTCCTATACAGAGACGTCGATTCAGCAAGGGAAGAAGGATGGGGATGTGATGACCATCTTTTGCCTTCCTGAGCCGTTTCAACATTGAAGCCTTGCTGGGCAATCCAATTAGGGAAACCATCCTCACATGCCCATTCATTATCTGATGAGTAGATGAGAAAAACAAAAAGAAAAGAAACGAAATCGGTCAACTACAGTGACAACCATCACAATGATAACAATCATGAATAAGTATGAAATATCCAGTTGGCATTAATGAAATACCATGAATAGCAATAAGAGAAAAACTATGGAAAATGGCTAACCTCTTACATACATTTATGACATAATCAAACAGCATTTGATCTACAAATGCTCAAAATTAACATTAAGATCACAATGCTGCTAGTAAAAAGATCGTAAATTGTGATGAAGAAGAACAAGGAGAGTAAACTTGAATTAAAAATTATATTAAAAAGTAAAGATTTTAAATCCATCTTTAATTTTCCACTTAAATTTTATATATATATCTTGCCACAGTGAAATTTTCTGGCTCTGCTCCTAATGGAGGTAGTTTAGAGCACCAAGTCATGTTTGTCTGCAGCATAAAGCCATGTTACTAGACTATCTCGACAAAAAAAACTATTACTTTTAAGTATGAGCACCCATGTACTATTTTAACATCACAGCCAGTAGATAGACAAAACTCACTTTCTCTCAATAATCCGCCTCCAATAACTCCCCTTGGCCCGCTTCCAATGTCGTTTAACTGAAATAACACAAAATAGTAATCAAATATAGATGACAATAGAGAAACAAAGTCATGCAAAGGAGTTCTAAAAATTCCCTATTGAAGGAAAAGAAGAGGCAACTAGCAACTTCAGCTAAAACAATTCTCTCTTTAGTTGTTCAACATGGACATATCATAAGCAAAATTGGTCTTCTTAGTTTTCTCCTGAACGAATTTCTTCAGAATTTCTACAAGATATATTTGTAGGAAAATGCAAGCCATGAATTATGTTCCTCCAACATAAAAAACAACCCTGGTAGTAAATCACTGGAAAAAAGCCTGATTTGAAATTCCAAACTGAACTCTTAAAATTTTTTCATCTTAGATGGCAACTGAGAGTCCAGACTCCATGCGTTGATAATTTGTGACAGAAATAATAAATTATCAGTGATAAGCCTTTTTTATTTAGTACAACAAGGTGGGGTGATTAACTTTTGCTCTCAAGGAAGGTAATAGGTGGCTTCGTCGATGAGCTATGTTTGGATTGGAAATAAGAATTGTAATTAATAAAATTATTGCTTGTGAACAGTTACATAGATGATTAAATGAATACAAAAGAATGACGGTATTTACACCTCTCTAAATTAATAAAACTATCGGTCTAGCTCAACGAGAACACAAATTACAAAAATCAAATGATTTTATTGATAGAAAATTACTTATGGAGAAGCAAATATACATAGAAAGCATTATAATCTCATTTTTTTAGATATGGTGGAAGATACAGATCCAAATTTGAAAACAAACATAGAAACACAATCAAATTAGGGAGTTACTTCTAAGTTCTAAACAAGAATAAGTAGAGACTTTTATATTTCTAACCTTTTCAAATGAAGAAACAAGATCATCAATATCAGATGGAGGTCTAAAATCCTCACTCTGCAAACCATAGAAATGGAGTTAGTTAAAGCATTATAGCACTTATAAATTCAAAATGAACCCAACAGTTGTGCTAGCCCTTAATATAAAATGGCACATTTTGTACAGAGCAAGAAAAAAGTACAGTGGCCCAAATGCGACTTGTGCAATAACCTCAACAACATACACTTACCGACGTTTTTAAAATGAAAACAAGTGCATCTGGCTAAAAAAGAGGTACAGAAGTGTATAGAACAAAGGAAATAACAGGTACCTCTTTATCAAACAAAAACTCCTCCTCGTCAATCCCAGCAGCAAGAGTATCATCCTCTTCATCTTCTAATCCTCCCAATTCAACCTCCTCCATATCCTTGCCAAAAAATGCATACTGTGATGCATCAAATAGAGCATCTTCTGCAACATTGAAAATCAAATCACGATGCTTACATCTTCATTATAAAATATAAGATCAGAACATGTTTCAGATCTAATAATAAACAAATGAAGTAAACTCAAGATCCCAAACAAATAAACTAACATAAAATGACTGAAAAAAGCAATTTATCAAGAGTTATCAGATAAACCACCACCATAGTTCTCTCCCCATTCTTCTGGTGAAGTTCCAAAAATTAAAAAAGAAAAATAAAATAACAATTACTAACTGCAGCTACTGCAAGAACACATACGACTCGGGCAGAAACACAAACTATTTGCTCCAATGATTACCTAAACGAAATTTACATTAAAAAAAAAAAAAAACAACAACAACAACAACAATAACTGCTTCTTGCAAGAAAGAAAGCTTTCGTAAAAAATGACATGAACTTCCTGGACAGAAAATTGAAAGTCATCGCCCATCATAGACCCCTCTCATCATCCGTAGCCAAATAGTTATCGACTTAATTCATGACTATTAACATATTCCATCCTAATAAGAGGCGGAAAACCAAATCCTCACATGATTCTAGAACACAGCTGTTAGATAATCGTTCTGCACAGAAAGTACCACCAGTCGAACTCAAATCTCTCAATCATGACTTCATCGAAACAGCTAAAAATAAGTTCAAATAAAATGGATCTGTAGCAACAAGGTCTCAAGAAAAAGGTCCAACAGAGCAACACAAAACCCTTACCCGTCGAATTGGCTCCAAAACGCGTGAGATCCTTGGATGTAGACGCAACTTGAACTCTAGCTCCGTTGCCGAAACCATCCATTATCGACGACTCAATTAGTCTCGACATGGAAGAGCAAGAACATGGAAATCAAATCTTAATCTTAACAAAAAAACAAAAACAAAAACAACTACGGCGAAACAGGATCCAAATCTAACCCAAATATGATGAATAAACAAAGAAATTACACCACCCAAACAAAAGAAAACCCCTGTAGGTCAAAATCCTAGGGTTTGTGCGGATATGGAAGCTGCAAAAATATGTACAGTTGGTGGTAGAGTAAAATTAGAGTGTCGTCTTCATGAATTGAGCTTTCTTGCTGTGTGAGTGAAGGGTTTTTAAGCGTTGAAATTGAAAATGAAATTGGATCAGAGAGAGAAACAAAAGAATTGGGGAACCCTAAAAAGAGATAACGATTAGCGGGCGATTTTAATAGGACAATTGAAAAAGATGGGTCCTCTTCCTTCTATCTCCTTTTCTCTTTTTCCTTTTTTTTTTTTTTTTTTTTTTTTTTTTTTTTTTNTAACTGAAATTCATCCTCCTGTAAATTCTTTTTTTTAACCCATTTGTTATTCTATTTATATTTATTTAACTGTAATTTCTAATTTTTTTTTTATTTATGATATAATTACTAATTTATTAGGATTTATAATTAACAATAAATAAATTCGTTTTTTTAGAATATATAGCTAAATTTCAAAAATAAAATTAGATTTTTTAAATTTTTTTAGTTACCAACTGTTTTTTTTTTTTTTTTAATACATGTAAAAAAATAGATAACAAAAATAATGAAATTTATATGTGTTCATGTCAGATTCTCGAACCATCCGGTTCAACCCTTTAGATTGATTTACATTTTTTAATTTCGATTTGAATTTAAAAAAAGAAAAGTTCGGTTGAGTTAGCGAATTTACATGTTTTTTTTTTTGTGAGTCTGGACAATAGGGTTACAATCCAACTCTTTTGTATATTTTTTTGAAGATTATTTAGAGTATTTTATATTTATAACGAACATAGTATGGCATGTATTGAGAATAAATATAATTTTTAAAAATAATAAAACAAAATAAAAATACGACCCGATAATTTATCCAAAATAATAAGATTGGGTTGTAAATCCTCGTCACAAATTCAACCAACCTAAAATTTTCTAAAAGATTTACATAATTCATTTCAAATAACTCGTATCATAATAGATCTTTTAATTTTATTGTAGGATTGGTCGATGGAAGTCCAATAAATTTATGTCATAATAATAATAAGCATAGTTTATATATTTGATATTATGATCTAAAATTTTGAACGTTCGATAATTTTTTTTATTGTTTTTATTTCACGTGTGTTAACCATATGATATTATTCTTTTTTAAAAAAAAAGTGTGAAATTATCTTTTTAATGTTTTTTTTTTATTTAAATCGAAGCATTTGAACGCATAAAATTTAATCGATGTTACATGTTTTAACTAATTGAATTATACTAGATAATCCTCAGCTTTATTCGTCTGAGTTCAAGACAGAAACTAGAGGATATATATAAACATTTTTTTTTTAAACTTTAAATTTAATTCATAATCTGGACACAAGTTGTTACAAAAGTATAAATTGGTACCTTCTTTATTAAGATGTGGGTTGGAGACGAACCAAGACAGAAACTAGAGGATATGTGATATTCAAGTAAAGAAATACGTAAATTAATTAATATCACATTCAAATGAGAACGATTATAAGTATAAAATAATTTTAAAAATTTTTAAATAGTTGAGAGTCGCATATATATTTATTGGTTCAATTATAACGAATAAAATAAAAAAATAAAATTTTATAATTTTTAAAGATTTTATTAAACCAAATAAACTAAAATATTTATAATAATAATAATAATTATTATTAAAAAAAAAAAAAAAGGCTTACGCTAATTTTGCCCATGTAAATTCCCTCCGTTTACACCTTTGATAATTTTTTTGCATCCCCAACCGATTGTCTGTTTGGCTTTGGTCCGAGCTCTGCAACAGGTGGCCACAGCCATGGCCAGAATAGCTTGCGCTCACATTATTCCGTCTCTGCTTTCCCCTTCGAAATCCTTCAGTTAACTCGCTCTCTCTCCTCAGGAGCTTCTCATTTCAGCCATGTTACGGTGGTTGGCCGTCGTTTCTCTTCTACATCCAAGATCAGTACGAGCCTCAGAGCCGGCATCGTTGGCCTCATCAATGTTGGAAAATCAACGCTCTTCATTGCCGTCGTAAACTAATATCGGTTGCTCTCTCTCTTTATTTCATACTAAATTTACTGTAATTTGGATTTCGAGCTATGGAACTGATGGTTACTTTCCGAAAACTCCGTAGTTACTGAAGAATTCGTTGTTGAATTGTCGTTATAGCTAGTGGATTGTGGAATTGTGCACCAGGATTTGTGAACTATTGGATTATAATGTAGGTAGTTAATAAACGCTACGGATTCACAGCTCTCTTCGGATTTTTCATGGTCTGATTATCGTATTTTTCATGGTCTGATTATCGTATTTTTCATGTTAGGTTTTCTACATATCTTGCATCTTAAGGCTACGCCTCGAGATTTTGACACGATAGCTCCACATATTCACTCCGAGCGATGAATGTGTTTCAATAATTTGTTTAAACTGAATTTTCCCGATCAGCATCGCTTTTAGTAATTTTGATGCAAGCTACATCATAGTATATTTAATATGATGATAATCATGCTGTTTCTGGCTAACAATGCAGTGTCATGTGTCCGATTGTGAAAGCTCACTTAACTTCTAACTTCTTTCCACAGATTTAATTTTGTGAATTGGACGGCTTCCTCTTTTAGTTCATACTTCCACTTGGAAAGCTACATCAATTTCATATGACGCGTATTGTCTATGATGGAAACCTTTGCAGGTCGAAAATGGCAAGGCTCAAGCAGCTAAATTTCCTTTCTGTACAATAGAGCCCAACGTAGGAGTATTTGCAGTTCCAGATCCTCGTCTGCATCAATTTTCTGATCTCAGCAAGTCTATACGAGCTGTCCCAGCATCCATAGAGTTTGTAGATACTGCTGGGTTAATGAATGGTGCCAGTCAAGGAGAAGTATGGTTCATTGACACCTCTGTTGAGGATTGCTAGGAGTGAGTCCCACCATGGCTAATTTAGGGAATGATCATGGGTTTATAGGTAAAGGAATACAAAGCCATGAGAGCTTATGCTCAAAGTGGACAATATCGTACCATTGTGGAGAGTCGTGATTCCTAACACACCTCAGCGTTCTTTGACTAAGATTCCAAATGATTTTTTAATAAAGATGAAATTCATCGTACAGAAATGACAAGAAAACAAACACAATTTTCAAAAACAAAAAATTAAAAATTAAATGGTTATCAAACGATGGAAATACACATTTTGAAAATTCATTTGTATGTATGTTTTCGTTGATGTTATTTATAGAATTCTGTAATAGACTTCCCCTTTATTTTGACCACTGCAGGGACTGGGAAATAACTTTTTATCCCATGTTCGTGAGGTGGAGGTCCAAACTTCAGGTGATTTTCTATTTTATCATATTTCTTTCGTCATAATACTTAGAAACCTACTTACATAATTGTATTTCTAAAGAGTAATACCGGTTTAACAGATGAATTGGCTAGTATATTTCTCTGCAATATCAACTGCCCAGTGATTCTGATACAAGAGAAAGAACGGACTTTAATTTGCTGAATTCTTTGTTTTTTTGTCTTACAGAATTGTATAAGTTTTTGTTCCTATTTATCTACCTAACTTTTCTGTTATATATTTTTGTCCTATAATACGCATGCATGCCAAATAGCCAAAACAATGCCCTGGAAGCTCTAAGAATAACGTGGGCACTTCTTGCTTTTTTCATTACTTAATTTTGTGCTGTTAAATATTTTAATATTATTGTTCCAGGCTGTGCGCTGTTTTGAGGATAACGACATTGTTCACGTGAATGGGAAAATTGATCCAAAAACTGGTATTGATTTGATTAACCTAGAGCTTTATTTTTCAGATCTGGACCAGGTAACATCATTGAAACCTTTTCTATATTCATACGCATGTTTTGCACCTTTTGGAATGCAGGGTTACAATCCTTTGTTATTATCTTGCTACTTTTTATTTAATTGGACATTTTCCTTCTATACTATGTTAACTCAATCCCTAGATATCAGAAATATTAGGTAACAATAAATCTAAATAAATCCCTTAATAATAAGTAACGATAAATCTAAATAAATTCTTATCTAAAGCGAGTACGGGCTTTGCTTGCCTCTCTCGTGTTCACCCTCTTGGAGTACTTCCATGAACGTTACTGGCCTCTCTCATACTCACTTCACTTGGAGCACTTCGATTGGGGTTGTTTGCCTCTCTAGTGCTCACTTCTTAAGGAAAATTGATTAATGTTTAGGAAGAACTCCATCGCTTGCAATGGTGACTTCTTGAAGCAATTTTTCAAACTTCTAATTGTTCCTCACATCTAGAAGAACATGCCTAGGGTTTATCCTATTTTTCCAGCCAATTCCAAAATCTTGGTGCCAAGGTATTTGAGGATGACGGCTAGGTAGATCGAAGCATATATCGTAGTGACCTTTCTTAAGGTACTGTATGATTCTTCCATCCGGGCATTAGAGTCTAGCCTTACAAATTTGGAGATTTTAGTTTAGTCGCCTCCTTTATTGAATACTTCAAATATGAATCTCAAAATTTGATGTTTTGTGATAATGATGGGAAGAATGACTTGAGATTTTTTTTGACATGACGATGGAAGAGGATAGGTATCTTGGTCATGATCGGTTGCTAGGAAGGCTCCAGATAAATTTAGTCAAAGTAGGAAGGCTATGCTAATTAATTACACCTCTGAAAATAGATTAATTAAGGAAATGAATCCTATTTCCTAGTTGAAGTATGGTATGTTAGATTCTGGGCCTTTCTTGCTTGTTTGGTCTTTCTTAAAAATTTTGGATTCTCAAGAATTGATGGAGCAAGTGAGGCTACAATAATGATTCTTAAAGAAGAGAAGATGTCAATGGTTTCAAACCCACTGGGCTCTTGCTTCTATTACGCAATGGGCCAAATTATTGCTGTTGTTGAATGTGTTTTATCTGATGTTGCAAATGTTATGACGTTGCAATGGAAGTCGCAAGTGGGCTTGGCGCAAGAGTCCACCCAATGGACTTTTGATGCTGCAGAGGAACTTATACTCTGACGCAAATAGAAATCGACTTATCTATCATATTGCTCTCGAAGTATGATTAAATTTGTTGGTAAAAATCTGATTTAAAATTAAAAACGTTTCAGTCAAAGAAGGATGTAGCCCACTGGATCTGGCTGTGTTGATTTTGTTTTTCCAACAATTCTCACATCACAGAGGAATAGGATTAAAGCTCCTGAAATGCAATGTTACAAACAGAATGATTGATAATTCTGTCCTGCCTATGAATGGCCAAATTTTTAAAGATGGATATACTTACATGAAGTAAAGATTTATGGATGAAATATACGAAAGTTTTCATTGATGTTAATGAGAATCTGACACCAAAGAGAAGAAAACGTCATTAGCTGTTCTCTCCTTTTGTTCTTTGTTTCAACGAAGTTCTTGATGTTTCTTACAGAAGCTAAATAATAAACCTTGTCCATAGATTATCATCATGCCTCCAATTTTTTTTTTTTTTGTGAAGTATTTGGTTGAGAGAAACAAAGAGTAATTTTGATAGTAGGAGAAAGTTTTGTTCACTGGGACATTTTCTTGTAACTAGACTTAGTTCGTTGCCCTTTTGTGGCTTGAGGCCCTACACTTTTTTGTGTCTGTTCCTATACTTCTGTTTTCTTAACAAAGGTGGTTTGGAGAACATATTCTCTTGGTTAAAAGAATGTCATTCAGAGATTAGGGGATCAACCTGCCTCGTTCTTTTGTCTTTTAGAGCAAAACTTGGCCTACCAAGGCCAGTGCAACAAGAAAAGTGCTCTAATAGAAGAATTTCTACTCGTCCATAAGACCTTAAAAAATTTAGCGAAGAAACGGACTGGTATAGTGCTGTATGATTGACATCCAGAATTACTCAAATCCTTAATTTGAAATTTGAAGATTACTTCATTCATCCTGACAGACATTTAACTGTGAACTGTTTACTGGACTGATGACATATTATACCTGTCTTGAAGTTTCTTTGGACTCTTGTTAACTTGATCATTCCAGCCAGAGTAATACTAAATTACCTAACAGATTGTACAGCGGATTCAAGATCTAAATCAAGAGGTGAATATTTAGCTGGACAGAAACAGGTATGTGCATATTCTCATAGCATTATCTTTCGAAAGAATAATTTTGAATTTTTTTCTTCTATATCTTGTTTTATTCTTGATGTCAATTTCCAAAAGTTTTATTATTACTTTTAACTGTTTTAAAATGAGTTAAACTTTTTTATTTTTGCTGACTACGTTTAAAAAAAACTCCCATGAATGTTCAAAAATAGCATTAATACCCTTAATTTTTCTAAAATAAGTTTTTATCGTGAGTATATAAATGAAAATCATTTATCTTTATGACTTATAGGTGTAGATAAATGGTTTTCATCTATATACTAACGAGAACAACATTTGTAAGCATTTTTTAAAAGGTTAAAGATGTTAATGCTATTTTTTTTATATTTTAAAAATATAATTAGTATTTTTGAATTTTTTAAAAATATTTAAGTGTATTATTAAAACTTCTGGATTTGTATTTTAAAATTTTTGAAGGTATTATTCAAGTTATGTTGGGTAATCGAGGAATGTTGCATGTGGAAAGAGAATTTGTTTAATTATTTTAGAGTTAATTATTGCTTTTTATGGCATTATTTAGGCACGAGTAGTTTAGTACTTTGATGGGATGTTTGCTAGGAACAGAAGGATGATAAAGTGTTATGATATATTAAAGAGTCTGTGTATATAATATTATTATCTACGCATCAAATGCATAGAAATAATAAAGAGCCTGCTCATTAAAATCTGCATTTTGCCCATGCTTGCTTGGGCAGTAGAGACATGATCATAAACTCATAGATTTTATGTTCCCTTCCTTGTAATTAGAGATTCAGTTTTAATTATTTATAGGATAATGAACTTCAGAAAAATCAGATTATATATAATCTTATATATTAGACATAAAATTTAAATAATTAAAAATCTATTGAAAACTTTTTGAAGATCGGAGGCTCAAAAAATGCAAACTTGAAAGTTAATGAAATAAGTTTACAATTTGACCTCAGAATTATTGTTGAAATAATTATTTTGGACTAAATTTCATCCATCATAGGAAGGTTAGATAATTTTAAAAAATCTAATGTAACTCAACTCTGAGGCTTTGTTTTAGTTGGATTACAACGTTGTTTTAGTTTGGGGGTAGTATGGGATCTGTAGTAGGTGAGAAAATCACCCGTTTGATCGAGTATGCTACAAATCAATTTTACCTCTTATTGTAGTGTGCTTCCGGATTCCAGCATTGAATAGATCCATAGATAAGAATATTTGTCCATCGGTAAGAGGGACAAATAGTCAATTTTGAAAGATAACCTCTTTCAGATATGAATCTATCTGTGAATTTGTTTAGTCTAATCCAAACATAAACAAAGTTAATAAAACTATGAATTTTTGGTTGAGAATTAATTTAACTTAGACTAATTTTAAGAGCTGGCATGTGCAGGGAAAGATTTGCAAGAGTGTGAATGTTTTTTTTTTGTTTGATTCTATTGAATCAAACATTATTGGCAATTTGATTCATCATCCAAATCTAGACTATGTTAGTTGAATAAATTTGTGTTATATGAAAAAAAAAATTAAAGAAGAAAAGAAAAAGCTCTTCATCTAACTCAATTATTAATACTTGATGATTGGAGTCTAGTTGAATGGGTCAAATATAGAGCATTTAGTAACATTCTTCCTATGTCATAACTTCAAATCTCTATGATTTTAATCTAATGCTTCATTGAAGAGTATTTGTTTTATTCGATAGGTCTTAGCTTCAAATCTCCATCAAAAGCCTTGAAGAGTGGTTGGAAAGAAAAAGAATCGTAGGGTGGTTGATTCAAGGCTAGTTTTTGATACTCTAAAATTAGGATTAGAGCCTCTGGTTGGTACTTGGACGACTTCATCCTAAAATACAACTTGCTAATCCTGTAAGTTTAAGCTATCTATGCTTTTAAAAATTCGTCTCCAAACCATCTCGTTCAAATTCACTCAATCAAACGAATTTAGTGAATTTCAACTTGGTGGATGAAAACATCTAGACTACATTTGAATTCTATGTCTCAAAATGTAGAACTTTAACACACAACGTTAACATATTCATATATGTTAAAACATGGGATACAACTCTATTTTCTCAACCTCTACAAGTTACAAATCTATAGATCAAACCCTAAGTAAAACTCTCGAAACTCGAGGTTCCTCGAGAAGGAGCTGAAAAAGGGTTTTAAAATTTGTGAACCAAATGGAGAGGTTTGAATGAAAAGTTGTGGAGTAGGGAGTGGGGAGTGAGCAGTTCATGTACTGAATTCTGTTCGTGCGAGCAAAATGAATGCTTGTGGTTAAGGTAAGCTGGGCCATGTGCCCATTTCTTCATTCTATCTTTATTATGTAATATATACATTGCATCACATTTCTTCTAAATATCTGCACGTGCATTCCCTTTGTCTTTCCACCCGACACGACAGCCTTCTCAGTCAAATGGCCATTTCTGTGGGGCACTGTCCCTCATGCCATTGCCCATTCCAACCTTTTCTTCTTGCTTTACTGCCCTCTTAGTCTTTTCATTCGAACACTTTTTCTCGTTATTTTCTTCAATTCGGTGCAATTTATAATATTCTCTCTTTTCAAAATCTACAGGTGGCCTTGATCGTAAGGGTTTGAGATGTTTCGGGAAATTCTTTTTGAAAATTTTTATTGAAATTATTGAGCGAAAAAACATAATAATTTATAACTTTTGTGGTCTTTCACAGGTTTGGCATTTAGGTTGGTCGAGTCTCTCTGGAGAGTAGTGAAGATGGAGGTCGTGGGCATCAGGTAAAAACTCCTTCAAATATGCTAGTAATAATTCAAAGTCGATATTTCAAAAGTTTTAAAGGATAAAAATAGGTTTGAACTCTATTGACGAAGTTCCTCCTAACATAACCAGGTAAATATTAGAATTTTCATAGCTATTTGAGTATAGTTTGAGGAGCCAAATTTGCCAAATTTCGGTTCACTTTTATGAGAGGTTTGCTTTTATGCCAATCTTATGAGTAAAATATTCATACCTAACGTAGCTTGAATCTCAAAGAGAAAAAAGAAATCCCAATAATAAAAATTTAAAGTAGTCAACTGAATTTATGAACGAACAACTGTTTATTATTTGTAACCTCTCAATTGTCATCGTCTGGCCTATTTTGCTACCACAATATCATCTAATACGGTTAGTACCCATCATATTTGGGTCGCAAATCTTACACTCATTCACGTTGGTTCATCTGGCTATATCCTACTACACTTTTTCCTCCTCTAGTATAAAAGGGGGCGGCTATTCGTCAATGCACAAAAGTTTGCTTGACACCAAATTTAGTAATAATATAGAGAGTTCCTTACTTTGATTGAGATATAATTAATTTTTTACTCACCTGAGTGATAGTAACACCGTTATACTTTTTAGCTTATTTCTATGCTTTTTAATGATTTTTTTTAAACCATATAAAGAAGCTTTCAAGAACATTGAAAAAAAAAAAAAAAAAAAATTATATGTTTCATTTATTTACGGAAAACTTTGTAAAGAAAACCCAAAAATTAAAGAACAAAAAATTTATAAAATTTGAAAGAAATTATACAAATTCATATATATAACGACAAACAACGGTGCATTCCGTTGGGAAGAATTGAATGACCAAAATTATTGAAGCCACTTGCTAACAAAATGTACTCTCAATAATTTTTTTAAAATGAAGTTTTTATAATGTAATGATTACTGTATGTTCTTCTTTTTGGTAGCACACAAGAGCCAAGAGTACCTCTCTTTGCTCCCAAATCTATCCTTTAAAAAAAAATAAAAAATTATCGCTTGTAAAAGAAGTGTAGAGATGTTTGGTTTACGTGTTGAGTGTTGAATTTGTATTGCTTTTCTCTCGCTCCGGCTATGTCTGGTACAAGAGTTTACTCATTTTATACTCGAGTTCGATAATCGTATAAGCTCTCAAAATCTATGCTTATTAAGTTAGATTTGATGTTCTTATTTCAAATATGTTAATAAAACAATAATTTAACGATAGAAGACTTTTTGTTATTTAATTTAGATTTTTAATACATTAGGGGCAAAATTGGAAATTTTAAAATATTAAGGATTAAAGTGAGATTTACCACCAAAAATAAATAAATAAATAAATAAAAAGTACTCTTGGCTCGTAATTATTGAGTTTTTAGCTCGAATTTTGTTTGTACACAATCAATGGAGGCCTTATTGACATATGTTGCAGTGTCGTCAATAGCATACTCGGTCATTTCCTTAACAAGTCATCAAATTTGGTACTTTTTGATCTCCTGTGCTATGCGTTTTCTTCACTTGCTATGTGGTACGAGACTCATATAAAGTTCCACCTTTTTAATATGATGTGAAAAAGAGAAGCCACGTCTTTTCACCGGAAATTTTTTACTAAAAAATAAAGATGTTCATGAGATGGGGGCAAAGATTATTTTTGTCGGGATTCAACGAGAAAAATTAGCGGGCATCGGAGTGGAGATTCCATGTAACAGCCCAAGCACACCGCTAGCAGATATTGCCCTTTTTGGGCTTTTCCTTCTGAACTTCCCCTCAAGGTTTTAAAACGCATCAGGAGAGATTTCCATAAAAATATTTTGTTCCCCTCTACAATCGTTGTGGGATATGACAAGCCACCCTCCTTGGCTCAGTGTCCTCACTAGCACACCGCCCGATGTCTGGCCCTGATATCATTTGTAATAGGTCAAGTCCACCGCTAACAAATATTGTCATCTTTGAGTTTTCACTCAAGATTGTAAAACGCGTGTAGTAGGGAAAAGTTTCTATACTCTTGTAAAGAATGCTTCGTTCCTCTCTCCAACCGAGGTAAAATCTCACATTCCATGAGAGAAATTTGCAGAGATCAGAGATCGGGTTCTCCCCGAGAATTTCTCTTTCATATATATATATATATATATATATATATATATATATATATATATCACCAAAAAAAACAGAGAGACATGGCACCAACTCAACCCCTCTCTCTCATCTTCTTTGCCTAATCTTATTTGGCACTGAATTTGAGAGTCTCCCATGAAATCTCTCTCTCTAGAAAGCAAAAGAAAAGGGAAATGAAGAAGATAAACTCTCTACTGAGGAAATGCAAGAGCCTTTCAAGGCAATTGGGAAGCTTCAGATCCAAATCCAAATCCACAACAGAACATCTCTGGGTTTCTCAAACAAAAATGGAAGAACAACAACAAGAACACCAAGAACAGCATCAAGAACATCAAGAACATCAACAAGAACATGAAAGGCTTCAAAAGGTGAGTAGCAACAATGTAATTATATATGTTGGAAGCACAAGGAAGAGATACTCATTAACTTCAAACCACTTGACCCATCCTTTGTTAACTGCTTTGATCCACAAATCCAAAGCCAATGAAGATTGTGATACTCATACTCATAACAATAATGCCATTTCATTGAGATGTGAAGTTGTTCTCTTTGATCATCTCTTGTGGATGTTGGAAAATTCTGATCCAAATCTCACTTTTGATTCAAATTTGGAGGAGTTAGCTGAGCTTTACGTGTTTTGATGGTGAGAATTTGAAGCGTTTTTTTACCTCGTTCAGGTTAGATATCGAGTATAAAGTGCTTAGTTGAAGGGTTTTTTTTCCTTTGTTCGGGTTAGGTATCGAGCATAAAGTGCTTATTTGAAGCGTTTTTTTTTTGTTTTGTTCGGATTAGGTATCGTATAAATTGTTTATTTGACAACCGTTCTGTTTATTATATATATATATTTTGTAAGACAATATTGTAATAGTGTGTTTCTTGACCATACTATAGATCGTTGTAACGGTGAAAGTTAAGTTTTGTTGTGTAGTCACAAAGCGCCAATGGGTTTCTCGATGATGGTTTTTGAGCAAAGGTATGATCGTCTTCGATCTCTACTCTAACGTGTTTGGGCAAACGGTGCGTGAGTGACAAAAGGAAGGAAACGTAGAGGTAGGGAGAGAACCAAATATGGAGACGGTGGATGCAGAGGGAAAGAAAACGACGTCGTATCAATGAAGAGAGCACAAAAGACGAAAAAGATGGAGGCAGAAGCAGACGAGAAACGATGAGGTAGGGAGAATTAGAGATTCACGGATTGAGAGTTGAGACAAAGAGGTAGAGCTTGAAGAGTTTCATAAATCTATATCGGTTGAAAAAAAAAAATTTGCTCACCAATCATCCTCGATCGATGTTGCATCGATCTAAATCGTTTGACCGAAGTTAGTTTTGGTCAATCAACAAAAGTTTTAGAACTTATTTGCTCATCCATAGGGGTGTATATGATCTGGGTTGAGTTGAGAGATTTTTTTTTACCCAACCCAATCCGAAAACTCACAATCCAACCCAACCCTCTATTTTCGGATTGGGTTCGGTTATCGAGTTTTCAAAAAAGGTTCCGTTGTCAAGTTGTCAAAAAAAAAAAAATAATAATAAAAAATTTTAAAGTTTTATTTATTCACATAAAAAAATCAATATATGATGTAACCTAACATCGAGCTCGGACGTGAATGTCTTTAGAGAGATCGAGGACCACTCTAGCAAACTTATTAATACAAAAAAATTCTTAACATAATTTATATATTTTTATTTAGCTCGGGTCAATTCGAAGATTTTATCCACGATCTCGAAATCGAACCGATTCAGTTCGAGTTTAGAAAAATGAACCAAATTGTACCCAAAATGTTAATCTAACTCAACCCAACCCGAGTTCGGGTTGGTCTAGATTGTCGGGTTGAATGTACGACAGTTACTCACCCCTACCCGCCCTGCAAACTTGATGGGTTCAAATATTTCATTATTGCATAGCCTAAATATGTTCACTATGTGTTTCTTGGTGTGCCTAAACCACTATCCTCGCATGGTCTGATATGGGTGGACAAATGATGGGCCCAGGCCCATTAAGACTCCGTACACTATTTCTTATTTATTATGATTTTCTTTTTATTCCATTTTTAAGAGATATAATAATAATTAAATTCCCATGGAAGATTATGCATACGTGAACCCTAAACTCTGTGGTAGAACTCTAAATAGACTCGTATTCATAATCTAAACGAATATAGAGATTGATGGCTACATGAACATGTTGGATGATGAAAGTTCCACATCCGCTAATTTAGGGAATGATCATGGGTTTACAAGTGAGGCATACTAACTTCATTGGTACGAGGCCTTTTGGGGAAGTTTAAAGTAAAGTCATGAGAGCTTATGCTCAAAGTGGACAATATCATACCATTGTGGAGAGTCTGTTCGTCTAACATGGTATCAGAGCCCTGCCCTAAACTTAGTCGTGCCAATAGATTAGTAAATCCTCAAATATCGAACAAAGAACTCCAAAAGAAAAGGAGTCAAGCCTAAGCCTTGCCCTAAACTTAGTCGTGTCAATAGATTAGTAAATCCTCAAATATTGAACAAAGAACTCCAAAAGAAAAGGAGTCAAGCCTAGCCTCCTCGAAGGCAGTAAAAAATAACTAAGACTCCAAATGAGTCGAGGCTCGATTAAGGGGAGGCGCACTTTGTTCGAGGGAAAGCCCAAAGCAAAGCCATGAGAGCTTATGCTCAAAATGGACAATATCATACCATTGGAGAGTCGTGTTCGTCTAACGGAACAAACATATAATTGACCTTCCGGTTCACTCGACACCTAAATTTATATTTTATATAGGATAAACCAAATCAATTTAAAGAAAATATTCGACTTGTAAAATAAGCATAAATTCCTTGAACTCAAGATCAACCATTTGCAAATAATTTTTTAAAGCAACTCATAAATACCAACAGGAATCAAATTCTGAGTTCAAAATTAATTTCACGCTTCACAAATTTCATCAAAATTAAGAGAGATTCAAGCCGTAGTTCATCTCAATCTGAAAGCGCTCCTAAGATTCATGATGAACAATTCCGCTAAATCTTTTCCAATCTTCTAGAACCTAATCGATCGGTCCGAAACTATCTATAGCCAATTTAGAACACTTAAATCGAATCCGAAAATAGTTCAGAGGGAATCGTAACCACTGATTCTTACCAAATGGCTTCAGCCTTCGTGGATTCGTGTCTGAATGTGTTCGAAGACTTGATCATTGCCGTTTAGGGTTTGAAAATGTTCGAACTCAGATCTACCACGAAATGAACCGCCGCTGCTAAAAGAAGCTTGCGCCACCATAGATTTGCGCTGTTGGAATCATGCCGCCGCCGTGGAGGTTGAAGATCGGGATTCTGTCGCTACGAGGGAGCTTGTTATAGCGCCTTTCGTTCTTGAGTCGCTTGCCGGTGAGTGGTTGTGGCTGTGCGTCGGGTTCGCCGACGACAAGATAGCATCGTGTTTAGCTTGTCGATTCCTTTTTCTTTCAATTTTAGTTCTATTTAAAAAAAAATAATTATTATTATTTTGTTTATAATAAATAGAGAATCCGATTTACAATAAAACATTAGAAAAATTAGAAACTAAAATGATAATTTTTTTTGGGCGATTAAAATCTTAAATAAATATTTAAAATGTCAAAATTACAAAATTTATTCAATAATTATGTGACTTCCAACTTTTTAATTTTATATTTAATATATTTAAATTTTAAAAAATTGGAAATAAAAAGATTGGTCAAATATAAACATTTAATTTTAAAGAATTATTATATATTAATTTGTTTATTTATTTATTTAAGTTAATAACCTATTAGACGCGTAACAAAAACCTACTTTGAGCGTTGGTTAAGTTTAGTTTAGATATTTTCGAAAAGTTCATTTCGGTTATTTCTTAAACCGTTCATTTTAACTTATGTTATTTAAAAGCATTCATTTTAGTTCTAACACTTTTTTTTTTTTTAAATTGTGATGTCCCACATTGGTTGGGAGGAGAACAAACGCGTTTTAAAGCTTTGAGGGGAATCTCGAGAGGATAATATCTGCTAGCAGTGGATCTGGGACGTTACAAATAATACCAGAGTCAGACACCGGACGATGTGTTAGTTTTTTTTGCTGTTACCCGAGGGAGGGGGTAGACACGAGGCAGTGTGCCAGTAAGGACGCTGGCCTCAAAGGGGGATGAATTTGGTGGTGATCCCACATCGATTGGAGGAAGAAAAGAGTGTTAGCAGCAGGTTGGGCCTCAAAGGGGGTGGATTTAGGGGTGGTCTCACATCGATGGAGACTTTGATTTTGATTCACATATTTTAAAAAATTAGAAAATAATGTAAATATTTTATTATTATAAATTTCAAAGTATAATTTAATTTAAAAAAAAAAGAAAAAAAAAAAGGACAGGCTTGAGATTTGAGCACAAAATATAAACAGAATTAGTGGAAGAAGGCAAGCAGTGTGGACACGTCTCCCCACAATGGCTTACCTTTGTTTATTTAGCGAATTAAAAATAGCCCCACTCACTCTCTTAACTTTACCTTTTCCATGTAATGTCTTCTCTCTCAAACATTCACTTTTCTATGTTTATTTGCAGAGCTGAGGCTCTGTCGTTGCCTTTCCTCTGCACCACCTGAGCTCAGCTGCATCACTGTTCTGTCTCTATATCTGTCTCTGAGTTAACCCATCCTCTAATTTTGCCTCCAACCTTCAATGGGTTAGCTCCCTTTTTCACTGGTTCACTCTAATTTGAGCTCATACCACCATCTTCATCGGATTCCCCATTGTTTCCTGTGAGTTTCAGCTTCCTTTTTCCTCTTTGATTGCTGTTTTTTTACTTTTTTTTTGGTTGATTTGTTTGTTTTTGATGCTCTGATTGTTGGGTTTGTGATATCTAGTTAATAGAAATTGTGATCTTCTCATTTTGTGTTGTGCTTGCTCAATCATTGAGTGGTTGTATTGTAAAGGATTTTGTATATCATTGCATATCAGCTTAAATTTTTGAGTCTATTGGTAGTTTAGTAGGTATGTACTTGTGTTCTTGTGAGATCCCACGTCGATTGGAGAGGAGAACGAAACATTCTTTATAAGGGTGTGGAAACCTCTCCCTAATAGATGCGTTTTGAAATTGTGAGGTTGATGGTGATACGTAATAGGCTGAAATGGACTATATTTGCTAGGGGTGGGTTTGAGTTGTTACAAATGGTATTAGACACTGGGTGATGTGTTATTGAGGAGGCTGAACCCTGAAGGGGAGTGGACACTAGGTAGTGTGCTAATGAGGATCCTGGACTCGAAGGAAGGTGGATTGTGAGATCTCATATTGGTTGGAGAGGGAAACGAAATATTCTTTATAAGGGTGTGGAAACCTCTCTCTAATAGATGCGTTTTGAAATCGTGAGGTTGATGGTGATAGGTAATGGGCTGAAATGGACTATATCTACTCGCCGTGGGTTTGAGTTGTTACACTGGGTGATGTGTCATCGAGGAGGCTGAACCCCAAAGGGGAGTGGACACTAGGTGGTGTGCTAGTGAGGATCCTGGACTTGAAGGAAGGTGGATTGTGAGATCCCACATCGGTTGGAGAGGGGAATGAAATATTCTTTATAAGGGTGTGAAAATCTCTCCCTAGAAGATGCGTTTTAAACTGAGGCTGATGGTGATATGTAACGGGTTAAAGCGGATAATATTTGCTAGTGGTGTGTTTGAGTTGTTGCAAATGGTATCATAGATAGATACCGAGCAATGTGCCAATGAGGAGGCTGGAACTCCGAAGGGGGTGGATGCCAGGTGGTGTGTCAGGAAGGATGTTGGGCCTCGAAGGAGGGTGGATTGTGAGATCCCACATCGGTTGGAGAGTGGAATGAAATATTCTTTATAAGGGTGTGAAAATCTCTCCCTAGAAGATGCGTTTTAAACTGAGGCTGATGGTGATATGTAACGGGTTAAAGCGGATAATATTTGCTAGTGGTGTGTTTGAGTTGTTGCAAATGGTATCATAGATAGATACCGAGCAATGTGCCAATGAGGAGGCTGGAACTCCGAAGGGGGTGGATGCCAGGTGGTGTGTCAGGAAGGATGTTGGGCCTCGAAGGAGGGTGGATTGTGAGATCCCACATCGGTTGGAGAGTGGAACGAAATATTCTTTATAAGGGTGTGGAAACCTCTCCCTAATAGATGCGTTTTGAAATTGTGAGGTTGATGATGATACGTAATGGACTGAAATGGACTATATTTGCTAGTGGTGGGTTTGAGTTGTTACAAATGGTATTAGAGCTAGACACTAGGTGATGTGTTATTGAGGAGGCTAAACCCTGAAGGGGAGTGGACACTAGGTGGTGTGCTAGTGAGGATCCTGGACTCGAAGGAAGGTGGATTATGAGATCTCACATTGGTTGGAGAAGGGAACGAAATATTCTTTATAAGGGTGTGGAAACCTCTCTTTAAAAGATGCGTTTTAAACTGTGAGGTTGATGGTGATACGTAACGGGCTAAAGCGGACAATATCTGCTAGTGGTGTGTTTGAGCTATTGCAAATGGTATTATAGATAGATACCGAGGAATGTGCCAATGAGGAGGTTGGAACTCCGAAGGGGGTGGACACTAGGTGGTGTGTTAGCAAGGATGCTGGGGCTCGAAGGAGGGTGGATTGTGAGATCCCATATCGGTTGGAGAGGGGAACGAAATATTCTTTATAAGGGTGTGGAAACCTCTTCCTAGAAGATGCGTTTTAAACCGTGAGGCTGATGGTGATACATAACTGGCTAAAGCGGATAATATTTGCTAGTGGTGTGTTTGAGCTATTGCAAATGGTATCATAGATAGATATCGAGCAATGTGCCAACGAGGAGGCTGGAACTCCGAAGGGGGTGGACACTAGGTGGTGTGTCAGTAAGGATGCTGGGCCTCGAAGGAGGGTGGATTGTGAGATCCCATATCGGTTGGAGAGGGGAACGAAATATTCTTCATAAGGGTGTGGAAACCTCTTTCTAGAAGATGTGTTTTAAACCGTGAGGCTGATGGTGATACATAACGGGCTAAAGCGGATAATATTTGCTAGTGGTGTGTTTGAGTTATTGCAAATGGTATCATAGATAGATATCGAGCAATGTGCCAACGAGGAGGCTGGAACTCCGAAGGGGGTGGACATTAGGTGGTGTGTCAGTAAGGATGCTGGGTCTCGAAGGAGGGTGGATTGTGAGATCCCACGTCGGTTGGAGAGGGGAACAAAACATTTTTTTTATAAGGGTGTGGAAAACTCTCCTTAGCAAACGCGTTTTAAAATCGTGAATGAAGCATTCTTTATAAGGGTGTGGAAACCTCTCTTTAGTAGACGCGTTTTAGAACTGTGAATGAAACATTCTTTATAAAGGTGTGGAAACCTCTCCCGAACAAACGCGTTTTAAAACTATGAGGCTGATGGTGATACATAACGAGCCAAAGTGGACAATATCTACTAGCGGTGGACTTGGACTGTTACAATTCTGATTCTGGACAATACGGTCTCCGGATTTGACACGTTATGGATCCTCGTTCGTTAGTTTTATCCACTTAATGATTGTTGTAGGGGCTATCTTCCTGTTCAGAATTTGGTTCTTTTATTTTAAACTTTTGCTAATTGCATCATAGGTGAACTACATAATGGAGCAGACAAGACACAACAGCAGGATTAACTGCTCTGGTTCGACACCATCCGAGGAATCAGCTCTGGATCTTGAAAGGAATTGCTACGGTCACTCTAATTTACCTTCCTTCAGTCCACCTACACTTCAGCCATTTGCATCAGCTGGACAGCATTGTGAGAGCAATGCAGCTTACTTTTCATGGCCGACGCCCATTCGATTAAGCGTTGCAGCCGAGGAGAGGGCAAACTACTTCGCAAATCTTCAAAAAGGGGTACTACCAGATATCCTTCATCCATTACCAAAAGGGCAGCGAGCCACCACGTTACTCGAGCTCATGACAATACGAGCCTTCCATAGCAAGATCCTACGTTGTTACAGTCTCGGAACGGCGATTGGATTCCGTATCCAAAAGGGCGTGCTGACCGACATTCCTGCTATTCTTGTTTTTGTTTCCAGGAAAGTTCATAAGCAATGGCTTAGTCCTATCCAATGCCTGCCCACCGCGTTGGAGGTTTGAAGAAGTCGTTTTGCGTTGGTTGCGAAGTAGCTGTACTGAGTTTCATTCTGAATTCCTTTTTTTGTTTCAGGGGCCGGGTGGTGTGTGGTGCGATGTCGATGTCGTAGAATTCTCGTATTTTGGTGCACCCAACCCTGCTCCTAAAGAACAGCTATACACCGAAATTGTCGATGACTTGCGTGGCTCTGATCTATGCATTGGCTCTGGTTCTCAGGTACATTCATGTTTTTTTGCAACTAGTGACCTGAAAACATGCTTTTATATGAAATATAAAGTTCTTGAATGGAAAAGACCTCGTAATGAATGAGCGGTAACGGGCAATTCATGTGAGAGACGAGCTTTAGAGATGCAGGGATCCTCCAAGATCATCTTGGTTTGGACCCGAATCTGATATCACGATGCCATACTGTTTTTCGCTCACGTGTTGCTAATGTTGCTACGTGAAGAAGTCGTTTTATATACTCGAAATTGAGATATGTGTCCTAAGTCCGAAGTGTGCCTCTAAACATGCATAGTGTCACAATCGCACTCTTGCAATAGCGGAATAGCGATTGTGCGGCACTTGTTCTAACTAAGCGAACAAGTCAGCTGTGAGAAACTCGGACGTCGCGGACGACGTTGGCGTATGTTCAGGCCTTGAGTCACGTTGTGAGAAAAGGTTTAGAAAATGTGAGTGAGGAAATACATTTGAAAATGATTTGAAGAATTGAAGAAAGCAACGTTATATGACTATAAGCAAATAAAGAAATACCACTACTTAAATAGCATATAACGTGACAACTAGTCATATCCCCTATAGTACATTTTGGGTCATTTTAGCCCTGGCGGGTGTAGACATGGTTTTGGTGAACGGTCATACACCTCCGTATTGACCCAATGTGAAATGGTGAAGGCCTATCTAGGATGAAAACATGTAAAAGGGGTTTGGAACGGGCATGCAACTATGGACAAGCAAGACTGGGACATCCGTCATGCGGCCATAGGCAACACGCCTTGGACAAGCATGACCGTGACACATAGCAACCGTTTGAACCGATAGCAACTTTTGTGAGTATCGGACGTAAATGGTTAGCTCCAATGGCAATGTCAATAGTTCAAAAGTTGGTAGCATTTGTTCGTTTTCATTTCCTTTTTCGTGAAATGGAGATTTTAGGGGCCTTGCCATCTGAGGCATGGCTTCTGATCAAAAAAGTTATAATTGTATCAGTAAAATTGAATCTACTTGCTCATCAGGTGGCTAGCCAGGAGACTTATGGGACCTTGGGTGCTATCGTAAGGAGTCAAACGGGCAGTCGACAAGTTGGTTTTCTCACGAACCGTCACGTTGCAGTTGATTTGGATTATCCGAATCAGAAGATGTTTCATCCTCTGCCACCGACGCTTGGGCCGGGGGTGTATCTCGGTGCCGTTGAGAGAGCTACTTCGTTCATCACTGATGAGCTTTGGTATGGAATTTTTGCTGGAATAAATCCAGGTAATGATCCTTGTGCTGCCAAAATAAAATACCCCTGGTAGTCCTTGCTAATACACCACCTCGTGTCCATCCCCTTTTAGAGTTCAGTCTCCTCGCTGGCACATCGCCCGGTGTCTGGCTTTGATACCATTTATAACAACCCGAGTCCACCGTTAGCAGATATTGTCCTCTTTAGGCTTTCTTTTTCGGGCTTTTCCTCAATGTTTTTAAGACGTGCCTGCTAGGGATAGGTTTCCACACCTTATAAAGAATGTTTTGTTTTTCTCTCCAACTCATGTGGGATCTCATAGTCCACCCTCCTTCGGGGCCCAACGTCCTTGCTGGCACTCGTTCCTTTCTCCAATCGATGTGGGACCCCCAATCCACCCCCCTTAGGATCCAGCGTCCTTGCTAGCACACTGCCTCGTGTCCACCCCTCTTCGAGGCTCAACCTCCTCGATGGCACATTACCCGGTGTTTGGGTCTAATACCATTTGAAACAACCCAAGTCCACTACTAGCAGATATTGTCCTCTTTGGGTTTCCCTTCAAGGTTTTTAAAACGCGTCTACTAGGGAGAGGTTTCCACATCCTTATAAAGAATGTTTTGTTCTCCTTCCCAACCAATGTGCTCTTTGGGTTGTTACAATTTGCTTACTACACTTCACTTTGTTGTTTCATTTCATCAATCTAAACGCGTGGTAACCCGACGCACTTATTCTAGTTTTGTTAAATTGCAGAGACGTTTGTCAGGGCAGATGGGGCGTTTATTCCTTTTGCTGATGATTTCGACATGTCGACCGTCACTACATCTGTAAAAGGTGTGGGAGAGGTCGGTGATGTGAAGTTTATCGACTTGCAGTCGCCTATCAGTACCCTCATAGGGAAGCAGGTCGTGAAAGTCGGAAGAAGTTCGGGCTTGACTACCGGAACTGTTTTGGCCTATGCTCTCGAGTACAATGACGAGAAAGGAATATGCTTCTTAACTGATTTTCTCGTCGTTGGTGAGAATCAACAGACTTTTGATCTCGAAGGAGATAGCGGAAGCCTCATCATTTTAAAGGGTGAAAATCGAGAGAGTTTGCAACCAATCGGGATTATATGGGGTGGAACTGCTAACCGAGGTCGGCTTAAGTTAAAAGTAGGCCAACCTCCTGAGAATTGGACAAGTGGGGTCGATCTCGGGCGTCTTCTCAATCTGCTTGAACTCGATCTAATCACAACTGATGACGGGTTTAAAGGTTAGTTGTCTTTCTTTTGTGTAGGTTAACTCGTTTCGCTCGCACACCGCACGTTTGATAAAGCTCCGTTGTAGATCACATAATGATAGATGTGTTCTGATGAATGTTTTTGTTATGTTTCTATATTGCTATAAGCAGCAGCAGTGCAAGAACAAAGAACCGTCTCGGCAACAGTTATCGGGTCGATTGTCGGAGACTCCTCTCCTCCGGACACAACGCTGCCAAAGGATAAAAGTGAAGAGAAGTTTGAGCCATTGGGTTTCCAAATCCAGCATATGCCAACAGAAGTAGAACCTTCTTCAGCTAAAGACCGACCACTCCTTGAGACCGAGTTTCATCTCGAAGCTGGGACGAGCACAGCTCCCAGCGTCGAACATCAGTTCATTCCAAGCCTTTTTAGTTGCTCTCCCTCCCTTTCAAACAGCACTCTGGGTCGTGCTGTTTCCCAGAACCTGTCTTCGCTCCGGAGCGACTGCGAAGACATCTCCGTTTCCTTACACTTGGGCGATCACGAAGCTAAGAGACGACGTTCGGATGCTTCTGTTTCCATGGAAGAGCTGAAATAGACCGTGCTCGTAAGATCGTCTACTACGAACAAATGCACATTATTCTGCACTGTTATGGCTGTATGTTTAACTTTTCTGGTCTCTTTTTCTTCATGTTTCAATGTAAATTTACATGAACATTGGAAAGAAAGTATTTAACTGCTGCTCAAACTGAATTAACTGTATCTTTTGAGCTTAAAAGTTGGAAGCAATCTTTGTTGGTCTTTGTTTCAGAACGAGTCCTCGGGATCTCGAGATATTGGCTTTTGTCAATAGTGGACTATTAAGGATCACTTCCCGCGCATATTCTACATTAACTTCCGCTTTTAGGAGATTAAACAGAGCTCGATTAGTTTATGCTATACGCGAAATAAAGAACATAATCAAAATATGGAACAATGGAATACCATACCGACCATACCTGCTTTTGCACCATGACAATCTCACTCAAATTACAGTGGCCACACGTGCAAGTTTTTCTGCACGTGTCTCATATGTGCTTTCCGAGGCGTTATCTGTGACTCCACATAGGAGAAAGGGGCGAAAGTGCAGACTTTCGTGACCTTTAGTTTTTAAATTTATAATTTTTTTAAAATTAAGCTTATAAATCATTGACATTTTTATATAAAAACGACATTTTAAAAAATAAAAAATAAAAATAAAAAATATATTTTTGTATTTGATATTTAATTAAGAATTCAAGCGAAATAAAAATTTTAAAATAAGTGGTTATTAGAAGACTAATTTAATTATTTTTCACGACTAAATTAATAAAAATATCTCTAAATTTTTTATTTTATTAAATAATTTTTTTTTTTTTTTTTTTTTTATAAAAAAATTAGTATTTTATTTTAAAATATCATTAAACTTATAGATATATATATATAAAAGAGAAACAAAAAGTATTTTGTTTTCTCTCTCTCATGTTTTCGTCATTTACGTGTCGACCATTTTTTGTGTTGCTTCTCCTTTCACTATCTCTAATCTCGAACGATACCAGACGGGTTTAAGCTAGGGTTCCGATTCTTGCAGCTCTTGCTGGCCATGGCGAAACCAAGCAGAGGCCGTCGCTCGCCTCCGTCGAGATCGGGATCCTCTTCACGTTCCCGCTCATACTCCGGCTCTGATTCCCGCTCCAGTTCCCGCTCACGCTCCAGGTCACGGTCTGTATCTGTGTCCCATTCCAGGTCCATTTCCTCGTCGTCGTCTCCCTCCCGCAGTGCTAGTTCTCGGAGCCGAAGTCCCCCTCCTCAGAGAAAGAGGTTCGTCTTTCTTTCGCTTGAACTTGCATTTTTCATTTTTGGCTCCTGCATTTGGTGCTTATTGTTTGTTAGTGTGAGAGCAAGTATCAGAATTAGGAATTTTATGATTCGAAAAATCATTAGCATCATGCGTCGAAATCACATTTTCATTTTTTTTTTTTCCAGTTCTACTGAAACAGCTCGGAGGACTCGCGCTTCACCTCCACCAGCTAAACGAAGTTCTCCACCACCCAGGCAATAACATCTCCATCTACAGTCAAATCCAACTTCATTATTTGTTAATGGCATGCATTTTCCGATAAGTCGATCATTTTTGCTTTGGCGCGGTTTTTGATGCGCCGGCCTTTTGGTACAGAAATAAATCTTAGGAAATACAATGCTGTAATTATTTGAATTCAGTACTTCTTTAGCAATTATTTGAATTCAGCACTTCTTTAGCAATTATTTGAATTCAGCACTTCTTCAGAACTGTTGTGTAGCTATTGCATTATTTTCAACTTTTAGTCATTCTTCCCTTGTTGAAGTTGAATATGATAAACAATATTCTATTACCATTATTTATCTTGCAATTGTAAATTTTATCTTTAGTTATCTATGATGACTTACAATTTTTATGTAATTGACCATTTCGAAATTGTCATATGCTTTTTGTTTATATTAATATTTCCCCTAGTCATGTATTTTGTTTATATAAATATTTCTTTTAGTCACGCATTTGTAAATCAACGATTTACATCCATTGTTTTCTTTTGGTGATATTTTCCTTGTCTGTCAGTCATCTATATATCTATTTTGTTTTTCAAACTGTTTCTATTGATTTCAGGAAACCATCACCTGTACGCGAGTCACTTGTTCTTCACATTGATGCACTGAGTAGGAATGTCCATGAGGGTCATTTAAGAGAAATCTTCAGTATGTTTTTTCACTCGCCTTCTTTAGCTTCTAACAATTATCCTGATGGATTAATGCAGTTTTGTTTTCATATCATTCTTTGTTAAACGTTACTAGTAGAGCAAAGAGTATAGATGGGGAGCTGTCTTGTGATGAGGTTTGGGAGGTGGTGAGGTTCAATGCCTCATGAGCATCAGTCGCTAGGTCTTGTTGTAGTTTTGTGGGACTGTTTTGTTGGGTTTGTTTTTTTTGTATGCCCTTGTTTATTCATTTTTCTCCATGATAGTTTGATCTCTTAAAAAAAAATCAAAGATTTAAACAAAAACAACTTTATTTCAAGCTTCAGTACATCATCTTAAGGTTATACTTTGACCTGATGAATGTAGCATTTTGTCTTAAAAATTAAACTTGGTATGTTCTTGAACATATGCCTTTATGTAGTAGATTCAATTCAACATAGTTTGTTAGAATGATCATTGACCATGTTGTTTTGTCCTTAACAATTGAGTAATTTGTCATATCGATTACTCTTCATCATATCTGTTTTGTTAAGTTACTGTATGTGCAGTCCTTCCTTTCCTCTCCTTTCCTCATGAATATGTTGCATAACTAGTTGTAAATTTGTTAGTCTCATTCAATCAAAAAGGTCACTCTCAAATATGAATTTTTCTCCAAAATATCTTTATGGTTAAGCTTCATGATTAATGGATTGGATAGGTAATCCGTTACCTTCTTTTTTTTTTTTTTTTTTAATAATTATTTTAACTACTTTTGTAGCTCTGATGAATTTATTTTTTCCGATACCTTCTAGGTAATTTTGGTGAAGTAGTCAATGTTGAGCTGGCAATGGATCGCACAGTGAGTTTGTACCATGTTGTATTTAACAAGTTTTTCTTGAATAATATATTGATATCTGTTTAAATGCGTACAGGTCAACCTTCCTAAAGGATATGGATATGTTGAATTCAAAACGAGATCTGATGCTGAAAAAGCCCAAGTGTATATGGATGGTGTATGTTTTGCTTAAATGTTCAAGTACTTGAAGTGCATCTATTGATAATGCCATCACTGGGAAATGATTGTGATGATTGGCTAACTGTAGGCCCAAATTGATGGAAATGTTATTCGAGCAAGATTTACATTGCCTCAAAGACAGAAAATGGCATCACCTCCAAGGACTGCTGCAGCTGCTTCTAAGAGAGATGGTCCTAAGCCTGAAAATGTTGGTGCTGATGCTGAGAAGGACGATATGAAAAGACAGAGAGAACGTATAACTCATTAATTATATATTTTTTCAATGTCTAACGTTCCCCCCCTATTATTCTACTTTATTTTATTTTTCATGGGAGTATATTATTTTAGTGATTTGTTTCTGGTTTGTTACATCAGCTTCACCTCGTCGAAAGCCTCCGTCACCTAGAAGACGCTCGCCTGTTGCTCGACGAGGTGGGTCTCCCAGAAGACAACCTGATTCTCCACGCCGCCGTCCGGAGTCTCCTCCCCGTCGCCGTGTTGACTCTCCTCCTAGAAGGAGGCCTGCATCACCAATGAGAGGTGGCCGTTCCCCATCACCTTTGGGAAGGCGACATAGATCTCCCCCAAGGTTGAGTATCATCCCCGCCCCACCCACCCACACACACACACACACCAAATTTATCTCTTTCTTTTAATGGTGAGAGCATCAACATTGTTTAACTTTGGTGATTAGGCCCTCTCCAAGAAGAATTCGTGGCAGCCCTGTTCGGAGACGTTCACCACCTCCTCCTAGGCGCCGGTATTATGCATTGACTGTTTTAGAAGATCGTAAATCTGTTCTCTTGCAATTTGAATGATACATGGATATGTATATTGTTGCTAACTTCACAAATATATCATATAGTGACAACGTTGACTATTAATGTCTTGCTTCACTTGTTAAATTGTATCCTATTATTTTCGAGTTGGAGCATTTGTTTGGAGAGTATTAAATTATGCAGAAAAAGCATATGTAAACATTATTTTTTTTATCTTGAATTATTGTTTTTAGAGTACGGGTTTTTATTCTTTGAAGATTTTTAGTCACTGTAGTTATTTTGAAGAATACTAAAAGTTGCATCAAGTTTAATTTAGTTATGCGGTTCTTGTTGGCCATTGATGATTTTGTTATGCCTAGCTACAGGTAAACTGTGGTTTTTGGGTGATCCAAGCAAATTCAAAGTAATGCTATGGTTGACTTAGAATGAAGTAATAGCTAGTAGAGTGTAACTTTTGATGTAACTATTTAAAAATTTACTTGTTTCCATTATGGTTCAGAGGTGTTCCTACAGTTGAATCGTAGGTATTAGAAGAACGGTGAATGAGGGCATGATTACTTCTAATGTTTGAGAAATTAACATATTTAAGCTTCACAGTGAGCTTTTAATTTCTTGGTCACTGGTTGAGCATGGTTTATACTTGAATATGTTGTAGTCTGATTAAGTGGTTTCAGTTGCATTTATTCTTCGGTTAATGAGTGTTACATAATTAATTGTGTTTCTTTTTCAGTACACCTCCTCGACGGGCTCGTAGTCCTCCCAGAAGGTCTCCAGTAGTTCGTAGACGGAGCCGTTCACCCATTAGAAGACCAGGTCGATCACGTTCCCGGTCATTTTCACCACGGAGGTATCTGGATGCATAATGAGTTTTTTTTTATTCATAATTGCCTTTTGAAGAAAAATTATTTTATATTGTTTGATTGGTCCACCCTGTGTTTGGGGGGCCATAAATCAAAATACGAAGTAGATCACAGAAGTTACTACCATTGTCGTTGATCAAGAAAGGAAGATAATCACAATAAACTCTCTGAGCTGTCTCAACTGTGCTAGGAAACAATTGTGCGGTGACATATTGCATTAATTCATTTGAAGGTTCTCCTAGTTCTATTTGTCCATCATAGATAGAGCCTTGCTAGTACTGAACCAAAGAATTATATTGGCGCAGAAACTAGGTCTCATAAGATGTTTGAATAAAGATTGGAAGTCAATTGTGTGGTGACATTGCGTTTGGGCCCCGAGGGATCCTTCCGTTCTAGACAATGGAAACCAGCTATTGTAGGATAGCTAATCTAAAGTTGAGCATTCACAGTGCGTGCTTTTAGTATTTGTAAAGGGCATAACGTCTCAGATGCTCTTGGCTAAAGCAAGCCAATTGTCTTTCAAAAGAAGCATACATGTGCAGATGCATCATCTTTTTTTCAATTGTCGAACAGCTAGGCCTAGACCTAAATATTGCTGTTTGGTGTTGTGATCGTGGGATTTAGATTTTTTAAGGCTAGTTACAAGTTCTGAATTTAACAACTTAAGCATACCATTACTTATGTATAAATTATAATGATGCTTAGAAACTAAGCTTTAACGATCTCAGTTTCCTATTTACTACCCAAGACATTGTGTAAATCAGAAATATCTCCAAATTAGTTGCATAACATTTGTATTATAAGGTTAGGTGGCTAGTTTAGTATCCATATCATCTGCTACTTTACCCTTTCTATGATCGTTTACTTTCCCTAACTATATAATATTCCACAGAGCTACTACCCTTACTAGTTTTTTTTTGTCCACTGTAAGCATATATTTATACTTAGTTTTCTTACGGTACAGAGGTCGGCCGGGAGCTGCTGGTAGACGTGGGAGATCATCATCTTACTCTGCATCGCCAAGTCCACGGAAGGTTCGTAGTGATTAATCTTGCCTTTATTCTCTTCTCTGGGCTTGTTGCTTACTTTTCCTTGCATCCAAAGTCACTTCAATATTCCTTATTTATGTTACAGGTCGCCAGGAGAGTATCTCGCAGTCCAAGAAGGTAAACCCGTGCATTAAATAAAATATTGGTCGACATGTCGATATTCATATCTGGATGTTGAGAATATTAGGGCTTGGTTCTTGGACCTTTTGCTGTTTCTTCTTTGACTAACTATGAATGTTTTTCCAAACCCGCTAACCACTGAGCTTCTAGATAAACAAGATGACCAGGGTACAGTGCCCATTTTATAGTGAGTTTAGGATGACATCTGAAAAAGATAAAGTACCAACTTCTTAGCACTAATTAAGTGCTTCTAAAAGTAAGCACTTTAATGCTTTTCAAGTGCCTTTAGAGTTCTGTGATCTTGGTTGTGTAGCCAAACACTGCAAAGTTATAAAATAAAGTATTTTTAGTTCGCTAAAATCACTTTTTACTGTTCTAAAAGTCATTAGAACAGCTTTTAATCTTGTATTCTTGTCGTCGTTATTATAATGCGATTGTTTTTGCTGTGTAGTAGGCCATTGAGAGGTAGAAGCAGCAGCAGGAGCAGTAGCAGTAGTTCTCCACCTCGCAAGCCATAAGAACTCGTCTACGTATCGTTCGGTCTCTCTCTAATTCTCTCTTGTTCATCTAGTGAAAAGCCTTCTTGTAGCAAAAATATTTGGATTAAATGCCATTTAGGTTTAGTTTCCAGTTATTATGAATTGTTTACATATGCTTTGTTCCAGCAGCTGCAGTCTGTAGTAATATTACACTTCTACAATAGAAAGCCCAGACGTCGAGTTTCCCGTTTTCAAGCCGTTATATTTTATGGCGTTTTTGTGTGGAAGATTCGAACCTTTGATTTGATGTCTTGATTGTGACTATACGTTTTGTATCAGTTGAGCCATGTTCGACTTGTTTAAGACGTGATTGGTAGGCAATTTAAATACTAAAAGTTATGTTCGTGTTTGTGTGTTTGGTAGCAAATTTAGAAATTAGATTTTAGTTCAACCCAATGGTTCAAAATGCCTTCTAATATATTTATGTTAATTATTCAAATTATTAACTCATTTATCAACAATTTTTCATAAATTGTCTAAATTATTTTATTATGTCATATGATTAATGATTTATTAGGCATGTTTTGTAGTCTATTTTTATTTTTATTGTTTACTTTTGCCAACCTATTAGGTTCGAATGCATGTTCGTGACAAATATATTTAAACGAAATTTAACATTTATACTCGGAAGAAACATTAACTCGAATATAACTCAATAATTAATGCATTAATCTCTTATATCGATACCCTCATCGATAATTTTGATAGGTTATTACGAATAGTTACAATGGCAACAATTTTCTTCAAATAAAAAACTAATTAAAGATAATAATTTTACTATTTATTCAAATTTGAAATATACTTGACCAAATTGGGAATTATTATTATTATTATTATTAATTTTTTTTTATTTATCAATTACAGTGTTAGATTTAAATTATTTAATTAATTGAGACATAAGAAATCTCTAAAAGAATAAATGAATAATATTTTAAAAAGAAAAAACTTATTATGAAAAAAAAAAATTAAATTTCAATCATCATCTAAAATTTGTGACTTTTTACACTTTTTTTCTTTTTTTTTTTCTTAAAGGGAAACTAAATAAATACAAAATTAGTTCTATATATCGGCGAATATTGGGCATGATTATCAGAAAACGCCATTTCGGACATTAACGTACCAAATGGAGGGGGAGAAAACGGCGCAAACTTCTTAGACGAATTGACTCTCTCAGGTCGCTGTTCTCCTGGAACTCGAATTTTGATCCTCTCTCTCGGCGTAATCTCCTTCTGTTCATTCTATAATCTTTCATTTTCATCTTTTCCAGCCTGATTTTGATCTTCGCTCGAGCAGTTGCTCTCCAGAACACAAGGCAAAGGACCTGTTCCAGCGATTAAGGAAGGAACGCTTGTCATATTCAGGTCCGTTTTCAAGATACTCAGTTTTTGGTGTCAGTATTTAGCCGTGGATTTAGGGCTTTGAATTTGATCCAAACCCGACCTTCAGATGTTGCACCAATCGACGGGTTTTGTTCGGTTTTACACTTTACAATCGGTTCTCTTCTGCTTGTGTGAGTAGGGGATTATACTGTTATTTGCCTCATGCTAATTCTGCAGAAGTTTTAGTTGTAAATGGTAGATGAAAAACTATGTTTGTTAAGAGTATTGATTCTTTTTTGATGTAATTAGTTGACTTACGAATTCCAAATCTTAAGAAGTATATTGAACCCCTTTGTGATTGTAATACAAAAAATGAATTTGTTTTTTTTTTTTTTTTTTTTTTTTTTTTTTTTTNTTTTTTTTTTTTTTGTTGCTGTCACTGATTGGACTTTTGGCCTTTTCTTGTATATTACGGGCAGAGTTGCTTGAATTGAATTGTTTGGCCGTTGAAAGCATTCCATTTCATGGAAGGCAATGGCCTGCCATCATTGGGTCGTGTGAAGCTTACGGATTTAGCACCATCTGAAGGCGTTCCTTCTGAGTCTTTTAAATCATCGGTCACAACTTTGTCACATTCACTAGCTCAATACTCTGCTGCCATCATACAATTCCCTGTATATGATGGGGCTCTTTTAAGGTCTGGTTTAGATTCTTCTCGCCTTTACTTCCATCAGAGAGCTGCATGTCCATCTGCTGAGTTGATGCAAAACAATGATTCGCTGGAGTGGTGCAGAACTTCTGGTTACTATATGGATGCTCAGGGGTGGCAAGAAACGTATGATTATAGGCCTGGATTGACTCAAGTTGAGCCTGGCAATGGAATGGAGATACCACCAGCAGGTTTGCCAGATATATATGCAGTTTTTGGAAAGGCATCTCGAATTATTTTGGATGCGATTAGCTTCTCTCTAAACTTGCGCAGCTCTCCTTTCACAGAAATACTCGATAATGTTCCCCTAAGAAGTAGGGAGATATCATCTTCCGTGTTGTCTGTGTGCTGTTATGGGAGGCCCTCATTTCATGGCGAGCATCACCATAAATTTGCTCAAGAGGATAGCCAGTTGGCAATGTATACGTCTGACCATGAGCATCAGATTGATAAAAGTCTTATTACTCTGGTCAAGTCGGACAAGGCAGGTTTACTGATAAAAGATTTCCATGGTAGATGGATTCTTGTGGATGGTGATCTTGGTCCTCAAGATGCTGTAGTTTATCCCGGACTTGCACTCTATCAAGCAACTGCGGGGTATGTGAATCCTGCTCTGCTCAGACCGGAAGTGAATAATATTCAAGGTAGTATGTATGGACGATGTTCCTTGTCATTCAAACTCATGCCTAAATCCATGACTAGCCTTAATTGTTCAGAAATGAGAGCAGCTGGCCATGGGGTAGATGTTCAATTCCAACTTCCAGTACCAGTTGACGACTTTATGCAGAGATCACCCTCTACCGACCAACTCTTTAACCGCCCAAATTTCCAGAATTTCAGTTTGTCGACATCCCAAGAGGGTAGGCCAAATCTTCTTTTTATAATTTTTGCTTTTGTTGCCGATGAATGTCATTTATTGAGGTTTCTTTCTGTAACCTCCCTTGGTATGGGGTTTGGCTCTCCCCTTTTTGTAACTTAATTTCATCAGTGGAATCATTTCTTATTGAAAAAGAGTCGTAAATTCAATATTAATTTTTTTTACACGTTTAGTACTTGTGTTTTTGGTTGATGAAATTTTAATTTACCCTTCCTTTCCCTTTGATGTTTTGCCTTGACGTAATAAGGAGCCATCTTCTTAGATTGCCATTTTGCTATATATTTGGAGAATTTCTTTATATAGTGAAAGAGCGTTGTGAGAAAATGATTCAATGTATACTCTTTGGGTGAAATATGGATTGGAAGCCACATATTTTGCATTCTTTTGATGTTTATTATCGCTCGATAGTTTGAATGCTTTCTGTTCATTCCATCTTTATCCACTTGTTGGGTAGTGTAACTTCTTAGTAACCTCCTAGTTTAAGTAGACCCCTTAGTGAGAAGCTTTTAATTAACAGGCTGTTGGATCGATGAAATGCTGGTACAGGATCCATAAAATTGAGGAGGAGAAAGAATAATTCAAGTACCAAACCACTACCCCCTTCTAAGAGATTACGGCTTGAGGCACAGAGAGTTCTGAAGGAGAGAGTACAGGACATCGCAGATAAGAAGGGTATCAAATTAAGGTTCTGTAATCTGAAGGATTGTGAGAGTCACATTCACAGGTTAGATAGCCCTTGTGCCAGCACAAGGATGGAGATTGGATGGCCTCCTGGAGTGCCGTTTGTTCATCCTCATGATCTACCTAATAAGGCAAAAATTGGTTTTCTTGAAGCTTACGAGCCTGGTTGGTCAGCTAGTCATGACATTGAATTAAGTCTTACTGAACCTGGACAAGTGGGTCAACAGTCAACCAACTGTAAGTGGATCTATGTCATATTCGCATTTGCATGTTACAGAATGGTTCTTGTTTTTAGCTCCCAACACATTCCCGCTTTGCAAATTGCGTTCAATATGAATGATGCTTACTGTATTTGGTCCATTTCAGAAAATCCTTGATCATGATCATGATGTATAGATACTTGTTATAGTATTATTGCCTTCAGAAAAGGGAAGTGAAATCGTACTTGTGTGTCATTATCTTCCTATCGAGTGAGGGTGGGTAAGGACAGAGTACAAAATTGTAGGCATGTACAATATTTCCCATTATTCATTGTAATTTTTCCTTGTCCCTGATTTTTTCTTTTATTTGCTCACTTTTTTTAATTTTTCCTTCCTCCCCTTCAGTTGCCCAGCGTTTGTCTTTGGCTGCCAAAAAATCTCCTAGACAATTTTATGAACCTTTCAGGAATCAGGAAGATTAACTGGTTAATGGAAGAGATATTAAAGCTGTATAACAATGTTGCATTTGCTGTGTATGTGCCTTGGGGAGGCATTCGTGAGTATTGAAAACTCGATATACAATTGGAAGTTGTGTCCATGTTTGATGGCAGGGGAATCATTGACAGAAGATTACCTTGGTCCACAAGTGAATTGAAGCCTATAGTATATATTTCCTTGAAGCTTGAAGATAATTGTGTTGGATCCTTTGAGCTCCATGCTGCTTGTGTTTCACACTCTTTAGTAGCTCTTCTTTATAACTATTTTACCAGCAGTCTAGCACGTATATCTCTTGGTATCATGGGTTTTCGCCCTAGCGTAGACTGATTTTAGTTTAACTTATTCAAATTTTTAATGTGCATGTGAGTTTTACCTCGAGGATACATATTGGTGCCGTAGGGGGTTTGAAAGTTTAGCATTGGCTAGGCTGTCACGTATACCATTTTCATTAAATCATACTACTTGATGTACATTTGGCACTGTCTTCGTGCACCGAAGACACAAGCTCTCTTTTCTTTTACTCCAATTTTTCTACCTCATCTTGTTCTTTCTGCTTTCACTTGCTTAGCTTCCATGTTTGTTTGCTGTATCTGCATTTCTTCTTCACTTAAATGTTTGTTTTTAGCTTTATTCCTTTTAGATGTCAATGGCCAATTGTTTTTTATTCCTGTCTCTGCAGAAATCAGTTCATATTCTGTACATCAATAGATTCTCAAGGCCTTGTAGCTTGCAACTTCAAAACCAGTTCCATTCTTGGCCGTTGATCAGCTCATAATACCTTCATTCGGATTGTTGTTTTGATGCCCAACGTCGACAAATCATGCCTATTTGCATCTTGCATAGACTGTACATACAAGTTATTTTCTGGGTAACCCAGCTTCATCTTCTTACTTTTTGGAGGATAGTTCTCGAAGAAATCGATCAGTTAAGTTCGTGAACCAGTAATGGTAATGGAGCGGGAACAACCATTTCCTTCTAGTAGAGAATTTTCTCATGTGAGTCAATCACACCTTCATGTTCCTGCACTAGTGTAGCCAGCTGCTTTGGTCAATATGATCTATAAAATTTGGGAAATACGATAAAGAGCAGAAATATACTAACTTTGAGGTTCCTGAAGAAATATTCCCTTTTTTTCTGTTCTTGATACTGTTCCGTTTTTTAGCGACGTATTGTGACTCGAGCTCTTCACAATACGTTCTCTTTTGTTCTTAGCTTCTATGATAGTTTTCCATTTAAAGTGTGGGATCCTTGTGACATTCCAAGCAAGGTGATCTTTGTAGCCTTTCTTAAGCAGTAAAATTCAGACTCTACCTTTTTTCTTGTTTTGGTTGCAGAACTTTAAAGACTGATATTTTCCATTCTTCTCTTTACTACTACTTGCTAAATAATTTTTGTTTCATAGATCTTTGGAAGAGAACGAAAGAAAACAAGGCGATCGAGGTAAGGCTGCTGCTAATCTCCTGCCGTTCGTTCATTCACACAAACTGCAGGTGTTCAACCTAGCTGTTTATTCATTTACATTGGCTGTTTATTCATATAAAAGACGATCACGATATGAATGTTCAATGCTGCACGTTTGTCGTAGGATAGGTAGTTTTCATTTTCATTCATGTGAATAGATTTACAGAAGTGCAATAGGAAGAAGAACACTCTGAACCAATTGGTTCAACCTTGCGATTCTGGAAAAGGATCAAGAAGTTAGTTAGATGATGATGTATCTGTATCTGTTTTTTCACTTGGTGTCAAATTAATCGATTCACTGTAGGTTGATTTGCTCAACCAAACAGAGTTGAAAAGAACTATACCGACATATCCTGAAGTCGAAATGAGTTATTTGCACAAATTTCCAGCAACTGATCTTCACCGGCTGGGACGCCCCGGTGTTGGTTGTTGTGCTGATGAAAGGGTGTATAAGGATTTAAGCTGCTTGCTGTCATGGAGAGCTAGCTGAAGCTGCAAATCATCAGACCACCATTTTTCCAATCCATGAGCTTCAAGAAACCTCTGTTTTCCCTTCGACATCACAAACAACATTGCTGCAGCTGCCGCCGCTTTCCATTCCCATTTGTGGGGGTAACATTTTCTTTCCCTTCATTGCTTTTCTCTACTTGATCAGATTCAGTATATGAACAGCAAATATAATCGCTGTTATTTACATATAGATGTGCGACCCACTTCCCTGGATTCTTCAACATGTTTAGATTCGATACCCAACTCCTTGAACCAGCTGCTGTTGATGTTTTTTCTCCTAAACTATTGCTGTTCTCTGTTGTTTCCCTGCCTGAATGAAGCATTGATTTGATTCTCTTCCAAGCAAACTCTGCTTTTTTTCAACATAGATTCCTTCTTTAGCTAAGGCCTTCCCCATCTGTAGAGCAAACCCAGTGTCACAATCGCACTTTTGATGGCAGCGGACTTGCGATTGTGCGGTACTCACTTTCCAACGATAAGTGAGCTAAGCCAATTCGTTCTTGCGTCGCCTACGGCCAAGCGACGTATGCTCGAGCCTCTGGCCTCGGTTTTAAGAGAAGGTTTTAGAAAACGAGGGTAGAGAGAGATTTTCGAAAGAGAGATTTTTGAAAGAGACGTTATATAAGCAAGCAAGAGAGAAATAACGACGACTCACAATATATAACATTGGGTAGGGAGAAGTTGACAACTAGTCGTATCCCCTTATAGTACGTTATGAGGCATTTCATGTCTGACAGGCCTAGACATGATATTTCAGAAACGTCATACTTCCTAGAAATACAAAAGTAAAACACTAGAATATGAAAAGACATAAAGGGTTGGGCTTGTCATGGGCATGCGGCCATGGGCAACATGCCTTGGACGAGCATGACCGTGACATCGGTAGAGCAAACCCAGCACAAACCTAGCATAGATTCCTTCTTTAGCTAAGGCCTTCCCCATCTGTAGAGCAAACCCAGCACCTAAGGAATGACCAGGAATACAAACATTGTTGCTTCCATAACTCTCAGCACAAGACTTCAATGCCTCCAAAGCTACATTAAACCTGACAGAACCCTTCAAACTTTCCCAAGCAAGAAACCGAAGGTCGTCTTCGATATCCCGCTGGAACGTCGGGCTTGAGTAATGTCCCTCTTATAGTGCTAAAACAGCCCTTGGTGCACCACTGGGTCTGATGAGTACTAAGTCAGCCATGGCTGCGGACCTATCCCATTCTAGTATTGCACCAAAATATGGACCCATTGGCTCTTTTATTAATCAAGGTTTGAACTAGCTTGTATTTGAAGGGGATCCACCATTTGGGAGCCTGAGCATTTTCTTTGTTGCTTCTGTTCTCTTGTCTGTCTAGTTCAGGCAACAACAGTTCTTTTGTAATTCCCATCCTTCCTGCAGAATGTGCAAAATTCCTCATCAGATTCATTTCGTTTTAGGACTAAATTTCAGAAGACATCCGTAACAATCGTCCAAACCCACTGCTAGCTGATATTATCTTCTTTAAACCCATCATAGTAGATATTGTCCTCCTTGAGCTTGTCCAAACCTTTTACTAGTAGATATTGTCCTCTTTGAGCTTTTCCTTCTTTCCCGTTTCTAGGAGAGAGCGTAAAACAATGGGAAACAAAGTCACGGGAGACTTTGCTTAGAATCTGGATTTAATGCGGATATCTTAAAATATTTATTTTATTATTCATTTTTCTCAGATGGAAGACAGTCGTGTGACAGGGAAACGCTCATATCTCTATTTGTCAAATGACCAAAATTACCCCTTTTTTTTGGGTGAATATTTTAGATTTATTTTATAATTAAACTATTATTAATAAATTTCGTTTGAATTTCTTCTTCAATTTAATTTTAGCTTAATAGTAAAAATATCTCAAATTTTCAAAAAATACTATTCAATTGTAATATTATTTAAACATTCCAAAACTATTATTCAATTTATTTCTTCTTCGTCTTTAATTTTTTAATTAATTTTTAATTTGAGAATAACTTTTTAAGTTTATGAAAGATTAAATTTAATATTTCAATCTTTTAAAAAATAAACATATTTTAATAAATAACAAAATTCATTAATATTTTTAAAATTTTAATTATATTAAAAAAACTAAACATACTATGAAGTATTTATTAAGTTATATCAAGTTAATATTTATTTTTGTTATATCAATTGATTCATTGATATACTAATTTATGAAAATATTAATATTAAAAAATATTAGCGATGAAAAAAACTTAATTTATGTGGCCAAGGTATTTTCAATCAAATTACAAATATTGAAGTGGCTATAAATAAACTAAACTGAAAAACTGGAAAAATAAATAAATAAATAAATCAATTGTAGCCGCTAATTTATGGGGAACTTGTTCAAGCTCCGCTTCCAGTCCCAGTAATGGAGACCAGAAGCCATAGATTTTTCACTTGAAAGCAACAAAATCATGGCCTCCAATTTCATTACTGCGTTTCATTGCCCGAATCCACATCCTTCTTCTTCTTCTTCTTATTCAAATCTGCAGCAGAATACATCGCTCATTTTGAAGTTCCATTCTCGTTGTTCATCTTCTTCGAGAAAATTCGCTGTTTCAGAGGGCGCTGAGGGTAGAGTTCAAGATGAAGAGCTTCTCATTTCGTCTTCTTCTGGTATGCATCAATTATTCACTGCTTCGTCTCTCTTTTCTTGTTGTTTAGTTATTCCTTCAAAATTGTGAGTAGGTTGATTCTTGTCTCTGTAATCCTATAGTTTAAGGCCGCTCACAATGAGAGAATCCTATTCGTAGAACTCAACGCTTGAGATTTTAAATTGTTTTTGAGAAATCGAAGTGGTCTATCGCTATAATTATAATGAAGTAAAGATGATCTTGCTTTTTCTTGTTAAATTCATTTGTAGTTTCTTTGCTTTGACATGGCCTGATTCCATTTCCAATTCAGTTCTTGTGGTTTCAAAAATTTCAATATCATTCATATTATAGTTCTTATTATTTGCGTAAAGGTTATCAAACATTTGTTGTGACCAATGAATAACAAAAACGCAATATAGAGAGCTATTTGTGGACAATATCCTCTGGTACTCCAAAACAACATTAGTCATAGCTATTTTTATAATTTTCAATCAAAATGATGCCTTAAGAGCCAACCAAAATTTATGTCTCAATCAATTTTATGCATCACACCAAAATAATCTATCATAGAGTTCATTTTCAATATCTATGAACAACTTGCCGTATGGGATTTTTGTTACACTTCTGTGTATGATAACCTTTAAGCAAATAATGACGACGATATATGAAAGTTTTAGAAGTATAGAAATCAAATTGAAACTAGAGTTAAAGCGTTAGACTAAAAGTGTAGTTTAACGTACTCGGTTTAAAGATTAATCATTTTTCTTTTCAAATGTAAAGGAGCATCTTCTTCTGCACGCACACAGCTTGATCTCTTGGAGCAACTCTCTTCCGGTAGCCAATTAGTTGATGGTAAGTGGGCTTATTTCATTAAAATGCATTAGTCTTATTTCATTAAAAAATGTCATATCTGAGAGATCCCACGTCGGTAGGGGAGGAGAACAAAACATTCTTTATAAGGGTGTGGAGATCTCTCCCTAGCAAACGCATTTTAAAAACCTTGAGGGAAGCCCGAAAGAGAAAGCCCAAAGATGATAATATCTGCTAGCGGTGAGCTTGGGCTGCTACAATTTCACTTGAACTTACTGAGATTTTATGTTCTCAGGTTATGAGAGTGATGGCAATTACCAGAGAACTACAATCCGTGATCAGCTTGCACAATTGTTCAGAGACAGAGACGACGATTTTAGCATTCCGTTGGGTAAGAACTTGAAGAAGGTTAGTGCCAAGTTTTTGACAATTTCACAGAAGAGGAACATCAAAAGACAAGAATACTTGAATGAAGTATCACAAAGGAATGATTCAGTTTTCTTTGCTACAGTTGGAGCATTTGTAATTCTGCCACCTATTGTAATATTAGGTATTGCTATACTGACTGGTTATGTGCAACTTTTTCCGTGATATGCTGTTTATACAAACATCATATATATATATAGAAGTGGTAATATCTTGATATCCTTAACCCCGTGTTCATAGTTTCTATTGTTCAATTTTTAGTTCTATATTTCTTGAAAAGTTACGACCGGCTGCTGTTTCATATATGATTTTACCGTTTAAGAATAAAAAACGTTAGAATTAGTCCCTATGGTTTGATAAAACTTTACAAAACAGTCCCTGTCTAGAAACTATTTATGGGGTTTTATCAAATCACAAGGACCAAAATAACTCCTTGCTTTTGTAACAGATCCGTTCTTGATTTCTAAGGAGACCCACTGCGGTGTGTGCTTAGTGACATTGGTGCGAGTACCGACAAGGTGCGATTGTGACACATAGGCCCAAGGTGCGACCTATGCACCTTGTTTCAAAGAAGTGAGACTCTTCTTTTGAGGCTCGTGCCGAGTGCTCAAGCCCAACTAAACACATTAACATTCCTAAAATCTCAAAAAACACTCAATTTTCTTAACCTTTACATTATAAAAAAATTATTTACATTCTTAAAAAAAACTGAAGCCCTAAAGGGCTATTGCACTTTAGTCAAGTGAGCCTCGAGCTTTGGAAAGCACGAGAGACGAGTGAAGAACAATAACATTCACTCTCCGTCTCTAACAAAATCTAGAAAATGAAACTTACAAATCCCAATAAGAAGAGAGAAATGATAAGAAGAGTGATAACAATCTCATGTTAGTGAAAACAACCTTTTGAGAACTCTGTTTACTCCTTCAGCATGGATCAGTAGGCAGTTCCTTTTGCTTGTCATTTGGTGAGAGCCCTTGATCAGTAGGTGTTACCAATTCATTGCCCAAAATAACTCCTTGCTTTTGTATATACACCAGTTTGTCTTGGAATAGGTAAAAGAAGGAAATCAAAGAAATTTCAACAGTGAAAACTATGGTCCAAATTCGTATCCTTCGTGACGTTTTCTCGTGGTAAGCAAATAATCCTGAGTATACATTGAAAACTCCTAGGAGAGATACTGCTGTGCCAAACATCCAGTGTATGAAAAACCATAGGCTTCTTGTTCTAGAGCCCCTGCCAGAATGAGAAAGGAATGGATTCAGAGTATACAAATTGAAATAGATCATACTATTCCTCTTTCCTGATCTAAATCCACTGAACACTACTTCCTTTGTTTTGTTATCTAAATCCAAAGGATTGGATTACAAGGTCCCACATCAGTTGGAGAGAGGATAGAAGCATTCTTTATAAGGGTGTGGAAACCTCTCTCTAGCATACGCATTCTAAAACCGTGAGGCTGACGACGATACGTAACAAGGTAAAGCAAACAATATCTGCTAGCGGTGAGTTGAAGCGGTTACAGTACTACTTTGAAAACAACCTCACAATAACTCTTTCTAATAAACTATTGCTGCATATTTGAAGAAAATATGAAACTTTACCTCTTTGGCCTTACAATTCCAATCAATGCCTGTAACCAGACCATCCCATATAGGCCAATCCCTATCCTTTGATGGTTATTATTGAAAGCATTGTTGAATTTCTTGATAGACATGACTGCTCCAGCTGTGACTAGTAATACAGAGAGTATCTGTTCATCATAATCAAGTTAAGATAATGTAATGAACCCATCTTTGTGATTAGAGGATCATCAAAATCCATCAAACTGCTTCTATAAATTTGGAATTTTAACTTAGTTTCTATTTGAGTATCTAATTAGTTAGAATGTGATGATGCCTGTCTTTTCTTTCGATGCAAGTATTCATAATAATCTGCTGGATCAACTTTTTGTGTGTAGAAACTTGGGGGCTGTATCAGATATTCAGAATCAGGGCCCTTGGGTTTTCTCTTGAACCATCATTAAGCTCATAAAGTCAAGAAAAAAGTGGATTGTTTGCTTGTTTAGTGAAAAGATAAAGCTAATTGCATTAATGATGATGCTTTCCTGCAACTCTATGTAGTTATTGTTTGTTTAGTTTAAAAGGATTCTTCTTTAAGAAAACAAACACCATAGAGTTTATTTTAGGCCCCATTTGATGATCAAAGGATTCACGATGGTTTTCACTTTCCTTAGCGAAGAAATAATAGAATTCTTACCCAAATTTAAAAAACGAAAGCAAGTTTTTTCAGAATCTTTTAGTTTTTGAATAAAGAAAGAAACATTTAGGTGGAAGTAATGTGTGAGATCCCATGTCGGTTGGGGAGGAAACGAAACATTCTTTACAAGGGTGTGGAAACCTCTCCCTAACAGGCGCGTTTTAGAAACCTTGAGGGGAAGCTTGAAAGGGAAAGCTCAAAGAGGACAATATCTGCTAGCAGTGGGCTTGGACAGTTATAAATGGTATCAGAGGCAGACACCGGACGATGTGTCAGTGAGGAGGCTAATCCCTGAAGAGGGGTGGTCACGAGGCGGTGTGCCAACGTCCTCAGGGGTGGATTGGGGGGTCCCACATCGATTAGAGAAGGAAACGAGTACCAATGAGAATGTCGGGCCCCAAATGGGGGGTGGACTGTGAGATCCCACATCGGTCGGGAAGGAAACGAAACATTATTTATAAGAGTGCGGAAACCTCTCCCTAACAGACACGTTTTAAAAACCTTGAGGGGAAGCCCGAAAGGGAAAGCTCAAAGAGGACAATATCTACTAATGGTGGACTTGGGCAGTTACAAATAGTATTAGAACCAGACACCAGGCAATGTGTTAGCGAGAAAACTGATCCCCTAAGGGGGTGGACACGAGGCGGTGTGCCAGCAAGGACAACGGGCCCCGAAAGAGGGGTGGATTGGGAGGGTCCCACATCGATTGGAGAAGGGAACGAGTGTCAGCGAGGACGTTGGACCTTGAAGGGGGGTGGATTGTGAGATCCCACATCGGTTGGGGAGGAAACAAAATATTCTTTATAAGGGTGTGAAAACCTCTTCCTAGCCGACGCATTTTAAAAACCTTGTGGGGAAGCCCGAAAGGGAAAGCCTAAAGAGGACAATATCTACTAACAGTGGGCTTGAGCCGTTATATAACTTTCAAAAACCAAAATAGTTATCGAACGGAATTTCATTATTGCTAGAGAAGATTGAGATGAACAAGAGATGAACTTGCCTGTAGAATTGTGTGAATGTAAAAGTAAAACTTCAGCCTTCTTCCACATTGCTCTCTGTTGGACATTCTGATAACAAGAATCCCAACCGGCATAAGGAACCCCATTGAAGCCCATAGAAGAAATCCATGGAGTGTGATATCAAACAGTAAGCTGGAACTAATCTGCTGCCATTATTAACCAATAATCACTTTCAGCTATACATTCTAAACCTTCTTTTTCTGCAATGATATTCATTTCAAATATGAAAATGAAACAATAGGAAGAACAATAAGAAACCTTCTGGCTGTGATCTTTCTTGCTTGTATTGAATTCCACATTTTTCTTGAGCTGTTGCGATGAACTGAGTGGTTGAAATGTGAGAAGAAGAAGGAGAAAAAGAATGGAGAAAGAGAACTTTTTGTTCTGTAAAAATAGCATTCTTTATTTGCTTCTGATGAAACAGGCACCAAGAACAATGCAGAAGCCAAGCCACTCTTGGAAGCTGCTTATTTGGTTGCTATGGATATCACAAGGGATCTTCAAAGCTTTTGTAGCAATGAGGTAAAAGGAAAAAGCTGGACAATGTCAGAGGAGAGGAGCAATGAAGGGTTGTGATCAATAATGCCTAAAGAGGACGCTCAACTAAGGTACTTGATTTTTCTCTAGAAATACATCTGCCTTGTGTTGGATGTTGATCTAAAAATATGTCGGTCTCTAATGACCATTAGATACAAAAACAGATTACTTTTACAATTTTTGTCTCACATATCATCTGTCTGTGCAAAATTGTAAAGAAGGCTTCGTTCTTCTCTCCAACTGATGTGGTATCTTACGGTCCACCCCCCTTCAGGGATCAGCCTCCTCGCTGGCACATTGCCCGGTGTCTGGCTTTGATACCATTTGTAACGGCCCAAACTCACTACCAGTAGATATTGTCCTCTTTGGACTATCCCTTTCGGACTTTCCTTCAAGGTTTTTAAAACACGTCTACTAGGGAGAAGTTTCTACACTCTTATAAAGAACTCCAACCGATGGGATCTCACAATCCACCCCTTTTCGGGGCCCAGCGTCCACGTTGGCACTTATTCCCTTCTCCAATCAATGTGGGACCCCACAAGGGGCCCAACGTCTTTACTGGCACACCCCTTCTTGTCCACCCCCTTTTGGGACTCAACCTCCTCGCTGGCACATCGTCCGGTGTCTAACTCTGATACCATTTGTAACGACCTAAGTCCATCGCTAGAAAATATTGTCTTCTTTCAGCTATCCTTTTCGGGTTTCTCCTCAAGATTTTTAAAACGCATCTACTAGGGCCCACACTCTTATAAAAAATGCTTCGTTCCTCTCTCATACAGTAAGTCGATCAAAAGTTGGAGGTTTGATACTCGATGATTTTCTTTGACTTTAAGAAAACCATCTCACATAATCTAGAAAGCAAAAGAAAAAGTAGGAACTGTTTGAGTTGGTGCTATCCTGTAACCCTCTTTTAGCATGAACATCTGAAGAACAGGTAGTATGGACAAAGTTTTCAACCATGTGGGGTTCACTGTGTGAAATTTTATATGATTTTATGGGGAGTGACATAAAGAATGGAGTGGAATTTCACAGCAAAAATGGCTACAACTTTCAATAAGAGAAGAAAATGGTAGCCACAATCTGAAAGTGGGCTGTTAGTGGATATTGCTCACAACTTTATCTTTTTTGTTCTCCACATTCAACAAATTTGTTTGTTTCCATTGAACTCAACATTATTCTACAGGAGTTGTGTTATTACATCATTTTTTAGTCACCATTTTTTGTTCTTGCATCATCTAACCGTTACGTGTTTAGAGGTGATAATCGTTAGATTATCTATGATTTAATATTCTACGAGTTTACTTTGATAGTCGAATGTAGTAGAGTTGAACAGTTCTTCGTTGAAATTAATCGTGTTGAGTGCAAGCTGACATGAAACGCTCACATATACTTTTTGACCTATTTTATTAGTTTATTTGGTTACTATTATTGAGTTCTGAGGGATAAAAATTTGTGGATAGAGTGGAGGATGTAGCAACGGGTTTAAGTTTTATCGACACGTCGATATTTCTACATGTAGGGATTATTAGATGAACACGACTCTCCATAATGGTATGGTATTGTCCACTTTGAACATAAGCTCTCGTGGTTTTGCTTTGAGTTCCTCCAAAAGGTCTCATACCATTGAGAAAGTATTTTTTGATTATAAACCCATGATCATTCCCTAAATTAGTCAATGTGAGACTTTCATCATCAAAAGGGATGTTTATGAATTGGGTTGGGGCAATTTTTAAACCTAACTCAAGTGTTCGGGTTATAAATTTTTCAACCACTCTTGTTAAATAATGAACCTAACCCTAACTTTTTTGGGTTGGGTTAATTTTTATTGTTCGATCATTTATTTAAAATTTTGTTTTTTATAAAAATAAAATGTTATTTCGTAAAATATTTATTACATTATTTTAAATATTTGTAAAATTTACGATTCAATATTGAAAAATTATCTTTAAAATTTTTTATATTATTTCTAGAAGTGGTCGAAGAATAAATAATTATAAAAGTAAGAGAAAACAAAATAAATATAAATATATTATAAACAAAAATATAATTAAAAACAAATAATCAATTCAAACTAATTTTATTTTATTTTTTAAAAAAATTATTAAATATAATTTTACACGTCATCATTGATTTCTTTATTTATTTATTTTTCTCTTTATGTCAACCTCACATATTTAAATTATTAATTCATGTATTTCTAAAGTTTTAAAATGGGTCCCACAACCTTGTTTTTGTTATATTTTACTGGTGAATTACGATATGATTTTTTAATAAATAGATTATTATAATTTCAAACTTTATGAATGCCTTTCATCAATTTTTAGAATGAAAAAGAAACATTTAATCATGAAGCTGCCCATAAAGACTACCTTTTGAGCTGCTTTAGCTTTTAATAGAAAAATATGCAAAAATAAATAAATAAACTACTCTAAACTTAATACTACAAAATTACCGATTAAAAATTCAGGGGATCGACTATTGTAACAGCTCAAACCCACCACTAGAATATATGGTCCGCTTTGACCCGTCATGTATTGTTGTCACATGATTTAAAGGGTCTAACCCTATTTCGATCTGATAGCAATTAACCTATATTTTTTAAAGTCAAAATAAATTATCATCCCATATTTTTATTAAAAAATAGCATAAAAATAGTGTCCTTATAAAATAAAGGGATTACATGCAAAACTTTGGCCACATTTAAGGGTAATTAAGTAATTTCCTCTTCCAATAATTTTTTTTATCATATGCTTTTTTGAACATTAATTTAAAGTAACAAAATAATAATAATAATAAGTTATTATTATGTTATTATTCATTATGAAGTGGAAGAAACTTTGGTGCAAATGATTCAATATATCATCACATTGATATTTTACCTAAGTTTTTATGATTAAGTTAATGACTTATAATAAATAAAACGAAACAAAATAATTAAAAAAATATTTATAACTTTATGATACTAATTAAGTTGGTTATTAAAATTATTAAATTAAATTTTGGTATTTTTTAATTATGAAAAATATTAATTACATATAAAAAAGTTGCAATTTCTGAAATGGGCTACTTTCAATGGGCCACTGCCGAAGATGGCCCATTGATTTAAGCCCATAAGAGGCTATAAGTGGGCCTAGTTTGGGCCTCATTGAGCCCAATTCAGCCTGTATAGTTGGATCATCAAAATACCGTACGGTTCAAACCGACCTGCGGTCTATATGAACCGGGGGAGCTTCATTCGACAAATATGGGACCTTCACTTTCTTCCATTTTCTTTCTAAATTTTTTTCCCCTTTGCTCGAATTGACTGAATGATCGATTCCAACGTTTTCGAGCCAATTTACGAATCTCAATCTGTAATTCTTCTGTTTGTTCGTTCAATCTGCTTCACGAAGGACTGAAATCTTGAACAATTCTCTAGCTGTGATCGCTTTTTCATGGCTAACGTATCGGTTGCTGCGGAATGGCAGCTCCTTCATAATCGGTACTACCGCAAGCCGGAGCTTTATCCTATGAGATGGAAGCATATTGACCTTGGCCGGAATAAGGTAGCCTGTGCTCCCTTTGGCGGTCCCATCGCCATTATTCGTGATGACTCGAAGATCGTTCAGCTCTACGCAGAATCCGCCCTCAGGAAGCTGCGAATCTTCAACTGTGCAGGTGTTCAGCTGGCAGAGACCGTTTGGCGGAACCCTGGGGGACGGTTGATTGGCATGTCGTGGACCGATGATCAAACTCTTGTCTGTGTGGTGCAGGATGGCACTGTTTACCGCTACAATATTCATGCCGAGCTTCTGGAACCGAATTTTTCGATGGGAAAGGAGTGTTTTGAGCAGAATGTAGTGGAATGTGTGTTTTGGGGCAATGGAGTTGTGTGCATAACCGAGGCCAACCAGATTTTTTGCATCTCGGATTTTAAGAATCCGAAATCGTGTAAGCTTTCGGACCCTGGAATTGAGGATTTGCCGCATTGTATGGCGGTAATCGAGCCTCAATACACCATGTCTGGGAATGTGGAGGTGTTGCTCGGAGTTGGGGAGTCGTGTGTGATAGCTGTTGAGGAGGATGGAGTGCAGCGCCTTGGCGAGGGCGTGCTAGATGGGCCGCTGCAGAGGATGGCCGTCTCTTTAGATGGAAAGTGGTTGGCGGCGTTTACCCACGACGGGAGGCTTTTGGTTTTGACTTCAGACTTGCAGAAAACAATTCTGGATCGTGAGTGTGAGGTTAGCTACGTGTTTTTGCAATTTGAGGTTGTTCTTACGAAATGGATAAAAGTTACATAAGATGCCAGTCCTAGTCTATTTTTTCTGGTCGTACTTGCATAACAACAACTGTTCACTTGAATGTAATGATTCAATGTTCGGGTTTAGATTTTTTTTTTTTTTTCCTTAAGAAGATCGTTTATTTGACATCAAGATGATTCGATGTTTCAAAGCATGGTGGACTAGAACAATTAGTTTATTCAGCCTACAAGCATCCATTCATTTGGCATTTTTCTGAAGTTCTCCCTTTATTCTTGCCTCTTATTCTTCATTTGTCATTTGTCATTTGTTTTTGTGAGATCCCACGTTGGTTGGAGAGGGGAATGAAGCATTCTTTTTAAGGGTGTGGAAACCTCTCCCTAACAGACGCGTTTTAAAACCTCGAGGGGAAGCCTAGAAGGGAAAGTCCAAAGAGGACAATATCTACTGGCGGTGGGCAGAATTGGACATCTATTATGTTTGATCATGTCTGTCTCTTGTTTTCTGGCTGCAGTCAGCTCTTCCTCCGGAGCAGTTAGCTTGGTGTGGAATGGACAGTGTACTTCTTTATTGGGATGATATGCTTTTGATGATGGGTCCAGATGGAGATCCTGTTCGTTACCTTTATGATGAACCGGTTGTTCTGATCCCCGAGTGTGATGGGGTGAGGATATTATCTAATACCAGTACGGAATTTCTTCAAAGAGTACCCGATTCCACCGTAACAATCTTCAGGATCGGAAGTACCTCTCCTGCAGCTCTTCTGTATGATGCATTGGATCATTTTGACAGACGTAGTGCGAAGGTGATGTTAATTTTCCTCTTTCTTGTGAAAAAAATGTAGTGTTAACTAAGCTATTTTTTTCTGTTTTAGATGGTGGAGACTGGCTTAAATTTATTCCATAACTATTGTCGTTTGGTAGTTTTACAATGAGGATAAAAAAGGTCCCTCCTCTAAAATCTATGGGGGAGAGTCTGCCGGGAGAATCGAACCAAAAAAGATAGTTTATGTTTGAGTGAATAGTTATTTTGTCATTTTCCATACTTTATAGCACTAGTAGTATGATGTCCCACATTGGTTAGGGAGGAGAACAAAACACCTTTTATAAGGGTGTGGAAACCTTCCCCTAGCAGACGCGTTTTAAAGCCTTGAGGGGAAACCCGAAAGGGAAAGCCCAAAGAGGAAAATATCTGCTAGCGGTGGATCTGGGTCGTTACAAGTAGTTGTAGTCTTATAAGCTCATTGAAATATTTTTTTCTATTTGTAATGTCTACAAGTGGTATCGGAGGATCTTTTAGAAGGAGGAGCCATTTGATTAGGAAACTATGAAGGAGGAGCTATTTGGTTCGCACTACAAAGGGACGGGGAATGGATTTAACAGACTTATGTTACGATTGGACATTGGCAGCGGGGAATAGATTTAACAAATCAGTGTTATTAATGGACATTGGCATTCTAAGCATACAATAAATAGATATAAATATAAATCATATTTTTCCAGTTTCATTCTCATTTACCAAACACAATCATCCTATTTCTAAGCTTCACATTCTCTTTCCCATTGCCATATACTATATGCCCTCCAAGAGAATTTTCGAGGATAGAGTTACATGAAAGAAAAACTCAGTGCCTGTTTCACAATTGGTCTCAACTATATTTTATTTTCGATATATATATTTTGTAATTTTACTTGGAAGAAATCTCGGTGCTGGTTTTGTAATGGTAAATTTATTTTAGTTTGCAAATTCATGTTCTTGATGATAATATTAGTGTACCCACAAAATACTGTGAAATATTTTCTGTGATTTGTTATTATTCTTTTTATTTAATTGTCAATATTATGTTGGCCAGGCAGATGAAAACTTAAGACTGATACGCCCATCATTACATGAGGCTGTTGAAGCATGCGTGGATGCTGCTGGCCATGAATTTGATATTTCTCGGCAGCAGACCCTGTTAAGAGCTTCCAGCTATGGCCAAGCCTTTTGCAGGTCAGTGATTCTAGTGTTACATTTTAACTACTTTTTTATGATGTTGCTTGTTCTTAGTTCTTTTCTTTTAAATGAGGAAAATTCCGGATGTACTTTCTCTTTTCTTTTGAATTTAAATAGGCACGTGCCTGCCATTTCTTACTTTTTATTTGGTCATAAGATAGTTAAGTGGTAGCTTGTTTAGAATTAAGTATGATGATCCTTCCAAACGAGCACAAATTTAGCTTATTTAACCTTTTTACGTTTGGAATTTGTTGGCAATATGTCATGTGGTTTGAACAATGAGTGCTTCTCTAAGTTTTTTGTTATTATTCTTTACCTCTTTGATTCATGCCCACTGATTACTCCTTTGGGCAGGTTTTGGGAGGATTCCTTATCCTTAACCTCTTACATATTTCACCCTTTTGTGAAATTTGTTTCGTTTAAAAAATATAAAGTTCTTTTTAGTGTTATCTCTGATTTTGCTCTCCATAATGATATCCAGTTGGCTTTGGCAGCAATTTTAATCGCGAACGAATACAAGAGATGTGCAGACTATTGCGAGTTTTAAATGCTGTACGCAACCCAGAGATTGGCATCCCTCTCAGTATACAACAGTTTAAGGTCCTCAATGATTTCTGATAAGAGTTTTCAGTTTCTTGAACTATAATGGATCTTCATACTAAATAAATGTGTTCCTTTCAGCTTCTTACAGCACCTGTTCTGATTGCTCGTTTAATCAATGCCCACCAACACTTGCTTGCATTACGGATTTCTGAGTACCTTGGAATGAGTCAGGTGAATAGAATCCTATAATTCGTGGATCAAACATATGGTGATTTTTCTTGTTGCTTGTGTTTTTATACGACACCCCCCCCCCCCCCCCCCCCCCCCCCCCCCCCCCCCCCCCCCCCCCCCCCCCCCCCCCCCCCCCCCCCCCCCCCCCCCCCCCCCCCCCCCCCCCCCCCCCCCCCCCCCCCCCCCCCCCCCCCCCCCCCCCCCCCCCCCCCCCCCCCCCCCCCCCCCCCCCCCCCCCCCCCCCCCCCCCCCCCCCCCCCCCCCCCCCCCCCCCCCCCCCCCCCCCNCACACACACACACACACACACGCACACAGCTGTGAAAACTTTGAAATTTACATGGAAATTATGTTGTAGAATGACTCATGATAAAATGAATTGTTTCCTTGGTTCTTGCAATGATAATAAATTGAAAATAAAGATAATATTATTACCCGAATAATTTTCATTTAAGAAGCAGAGTACTTTTACTTAAGAGACAGTGAGGAATAAGCATTAAAATTTTCATTTTTCAAATGTCTATTAAGAAGAATCATCAAATGAAGAATTGAATTTACATTTGAGCATAAGATCGGAAGCTACTTCCTGCTCATGGTTAACCCCGCTTTTGTGGTTGAAGGTGCTTTGAGATTCTGACTTTTAAGCAACTTTTGCCTATCGATAAAAGATAAAATAAGTCTAAATTAGAAGAAATGAGGCCGATAAAGAAGAAAATAAATGTGTACTTCGGGAACTTGCAATTTTAGGAAGTGTAAGATACATCCTAATAAGATTTTGAAGTTGTTACAGCTGCAAAAAAAAGAAATTTCATTGCTCCATTTGATATCATGTCTCCCTCATTGACCCAATTCAACGAAAATCCAAGCACTGAGTACTTAGAATATGTCTACCATTTATCGGCTTGTTGCTTATTCTCTCAACAAGATAAATATATTTTGTATCTGTTATACAGGAGGTGGTGATAATGCACTGGGCATGTTCAAAGATAACAGCTTCATTAAATATTCCTGATGTCACCCTTCTTGAAGTTCTACTTGATAAGGTTTTATATTTTTCATACATCAAGTATTGAGATTCTGTTCCTTTAGTATCATGCAATGGCGTCTGAAATGAACTCTTGGGAAATTCAGCTGAAGTTGTGTAAAGGCATATCATATGCTGCCGTTGCTGGTCATGCTGATAAAATTGGTCGCAGGAAATTAGCTGCCATGCTTGTTGATCATGAACCGCGGTCCTCCAAACAGGTCTTTTTTTCTTTACATGTCATTTCTTCTTCTTGGATTCTGTTATTTTTGGGCATAAAAACATATAAATTAAGAGAAGATCTACGAGTATCCTGTAGTATACGAGTTGTCTTTTTGTTTTTCCATCAGTATATCTCCAGATTTTTTATTAAGCAAAAAAAAAAAAAACATACNGCCATACAACATTAAACCGAAAAAGGCCCAGGAGATTGCAAAAGCTCTCCAATTTGCTTCTTTTTCTTTCTATAATTGCATTTTTGTAGCAAAGGTAATAAGTAGAAATACTTTTTAGTAAAAATACCAGTTCAAAACATAGAAAATCTCAGCTGCTTTCAATCCTATGTGTTCGTTTCCTTTCTCCTTTTTTCTTTTAAAAATGTCTTCTTTTCCTCTCATTTCATTTCCTTTATCATTATTTTTTCTTTTAAATTATTTTCCTCTCTTTCTGCAAATTCCACAAGGCTGTTGGGATTGCAAATGTTCACGTGTTCCTCGCTCTTCTTATGAACTTTGGGCCAAAAGGAAGCTGGAAAGAAAATCCCTTAGTTTCACAGGGACAATACCCATCCAAGGTTGGGCTGTTCAAATATCCCAATGCCCTGGAAAGCTGAATAGCAGAACCCAAACCACCCAAAATGTACTCTCCTCTCTTCTCTCTCACACACACAAACTCGGGCTGATGCATGCTAAGCATCAGAACCTCCATGGATGCATCAACGTTTTCTCTAAAATGCAGCAGTTAATAGAAGTAATTGGTGGTTCCATCAAAATCTTGTTGTAGTTTTACCATGTCTAGGTCTGCTGTTTCAGAAATGAGAGTGCTTACTTTGGCAAACAAAGCTTGTTTGGTTGGACAGTGCAGAAGAACTCTCTTGGTGTTTTGAAGTATGAACCTAAAGAGAGGTCAGATGTGTCAAAATGCACCAAATTCCTGAACTCCTCCAATAACCTTCTTCTACTCAGAGTCCCAGAAAGCCTCACTACTGGGATTTACCCACAAAGGAGGGTCCAAAATATCCTTATGGCCATTTACTAACCAAATGTGATAGAGCTTCTTCATTCAATTTTTGATCTTTTGCAAATCGGTAATGGAATTTCATGATGTCAGCTTTTGGATAGAGTACAGCGTTGCCTGGGAATATTTTTGACTTCCTATCTCCGATTTTTGTGGTACATCCTTTCAAAGGAGATGCAAATGCTCTTTGGATGGCCTTCAACCGTTCCTTCTTTTGGTCTCTTTGGCATGAAAGGAATGAGTGGTACTTCAACGACAATTCTTGGTCTTTTGAGGGGTTATTTGATTTAGTTCTTTCAATACTTTATTTTGGTGTAAAAGTTCACACCCCTTTAGAGATTAGTCTTACTGCCTTATTAAACATATGCATTTCTTTCTTGTTACTCACTTTTGTGGGCTATTCATTTCATTTATCAAGGAAATCTCTCCGTTTCTCTTCCAAAAAAAAAAAAAGAAAAAAACTTCACTTCGGTGTATTCAATACTGGCAATGTAATTTTTGAACATGCATTTTCAAACTACGAGACTGTTTCAATCAGGTAGAGAATTTTCAAACGGACATGATTTTTTTCTTTTGTTGTTGATGCTATCATATCCTTTCAATGTATGTCGATACATTTTTGTTATACTATGGAAGTGGAACTGTAGATGAAAGAGAAATAAATCATTATTATGAAAATATTTATCATGAACTCGTTTCCTTTTTTTCACTTTGTCCATTTAGGTACCTCTCTTGTTAAGCATAGGAGAAGAAGACACTGCATTAATCAAAGCAACTGAAAGTGGTGATACTGATCTTGTTTATCTTGTTCTCTTCCATATCTGGCAAAAGGTAATTCTTCAATAATATCTAATATATGTATGATTTCTTATCACACGTCTGCATATTTTATGAGTCTAAGATATGCATAAATAAGATCTAAGTGGTATTTACAACTTTTAAATAGCATGCATGTTCTTAACGAAAGCTTGTTTTTTTCCATAAAAAGAGAACTTTTGAATAGAATGCATAATTGGCTTTTATGCAGAAGCAACCACTGGAATTCTTTGGAATGATACAAGCCAGAATTCAGGCACGGGATTTATTTGTTACTTATGCCCGGTATGTATGAACATTTCTATTCCTCCAGTAATAGATTTGATGCCAAAAGCTTAATACTTTATTTTAAGATTGCAGATTCTTCAATTATTACTTTGAGATTAATTTTGCCTCTATTTAATCTATATGAGTGAGATTTTCTTTGTTTTTATTCAGTCTTTTAACTTGAGGATTTCTCGTCCTCCACTGTATTTGTCTATATTTTCATTTGATGTAAACTGTCTTCCATTAAAATCCATGAGATAAAATAAGAAGTCGATGGAACCAACTCTTGTAAATTGTTGACGAATTAAAAGCTTATGTAGGCTGCAATGGAGATATCATTTTTCTTCTTTGTATGCTTACACTAATGTGTTGGAGAGCTGTTTGGTTTCCATTTATCGTAATTCTTTGGGGTTACATAAAAAATTTGTCAGGTTCCACTGTATCGGAAGGAAAATAAACTGAATATAATATTTTCAGACTGCTCGCAGAGCTCGTAGTTGCAGATAATAAAAAATAGCATGGATGCAGATGTTCATTATGACACTACAAATATCATACTCTTGATCTACCAAACTTCTAGTGTTTATTTAGTGGTTTGCTGGTTATTAATTGTATGGCTTAATGGAAGCATAGACTCATGACATCGTCTCATGTTTGGTTCTTGAGCTCATCTCTTGTTTTAAAATGCACTTGTACTTAGACATGACCTTTTTATTTGCTTGACTGATTATGTTATCTCCTTCAGGTGCTATAAGCATGAATTTCTGAAGGACTTTTTCCTATCAACTGGACAACTTCATGTACGTCTTTATGTTCAATATTGGTCGCATCTTTATTTTTTTCAATTTATATGTTGAAACGTATCTCACGAGTTCGTACTTCTTTTTTATATGGATTAGAGAAACGGTAGGTCTGTTATGTGGAGTATATCTTTTATTTGGAATGATAAGTTTCTTCGTTTCTTCGGAGGAAAAGAAATTACACCAAAATGGTCTTTTTGGATCTGATCGGCCATGTTGATACCCCCGTGTCTGAGACTGAGGACCAAATAGAAAACCTTAAATCTTTGAATATTGGCGCTTTCACATAGTCAAAAGCTCAAAAGTGTATTTAGAATTTCATCCTTGTCCTGAGTTCCGAGATGAATAAAAGGGTAATAGGTGGAAAATCCCGAGTCTCTTAAGAACTCAAATTCTCCTATCCTCTTTGTGGCTAGGACATCATTTTTTCTTTCTTTAAACCACGCAAGACGCACCTTCGATGAGATAAGACAGTTAAAGATGAACCACAATTTTTTATTGGCATTAATCTTTCTGTGATGACACTTCAAGGGCCATTCTCCTATACCCTTTCTAATACAGTTTATTTATTTTTATAGGAGGTTGCTTTTCTTCTCTGGAAAGAGTCGTGGGTGCTAGGGAAAAATCCAATGGCTAGCAAGGGATCTCCACTCCATAGTCCACGCATTAAACTCATTGAAAAGGTCCAGAGTCTTTTTGCAGAGACCAAGGAACATGTTTTCGAGTCAAAAGCTGCTGAAGAGCATGCAAAATTGTTGAAGTTAGTATAAGCTTGGTTACTTTGTGTTTGTGAATATAAAAAGACATAACACCACTAAATCATTCTCTGATCTCGTCTGCAGAATACAACATGATCTAGAGGTAAGTACGAAGCAGGCCATTTTTGTTGATTCAAGTATTAATGATACAATTCGAACATGTATTGTGTTGGGAAATCATCGAGCTGCTCTAAAAGTTAAAACAGAATTCAAGGTATGTGAACTTCAATTTGCTATTTCCCTCCGTGTATGGTATTGTAGGATAATTACTTTGTTCATGTGTTCCTATTCATATCTCCCAGCTGTTTTTTTCATGTTGTGCCTCAGGTTTCTGAGAAAAGATGGTATTGGCTTAAAGTTTTTGCTTTGGCTACCACAAGAGATTGGGTCGCATTGGAAACGTTCTCGAAGGAGAAAAGACCGCCAATCGGTAAATGTCCGATTATTAGAGTAGCAAATTACTTTCTCCTATTAGATTGACATCTATTTACATGCTTACTTATTCTGCCTTGAAATGAGATGCAAACCGTTCCTGAGATTCATTGAATATCTTTTATCTTAACGAATATCTTTTTGGAAAGCACTTACGCACAAAGGTGCTTCCATGAACAAGAGTGAGGAATTACTTATGGGTTCTTCACCAACTCACTCTCATTTCAATCATGCTCGTTAGGTTGTAGCTACTTGTATTTTAACAGTCGGTACATGATTTCATGTGTAAACTTGTGATTAGGCTTGTAACTCTTTCCGTTCATGTTTTATAAAAGAAAAACAAAAATTACTTGCGACTTTTTTAATATATTTCAGTGCTTCAACCTTAATTAGAATTGTAATATTCAGTTAGGCTCTTTATCATTAATATCTCTTTCGTTTTTTTCTTTTATTAACAGGTTACAAGCCATTTGTTGAGGCTTGCATTGAAGCAGATGAAAAGGCTGAAGCACTGAAATATATTCCAAAACTTGCAGATCCACGAGAAAGGGCAGAGGTAATATAACATTCTAACCCATGCATACTATAGCTTCAATTTTTTGCTTGTATTGCTGGCTGGTAGTTTCATAAATGGGAATTTACGATCTTACCAAAGATGAAAAGTTTAGCATTCAAATCATGAAATTTCCAAATTGTGGCACTTAAAAAACCAGATTTATCTCTATTGAATCAAGTTTATTCAACATAATCACTGGTCGAGCAGCTATCTAGCAACATGTGCAGATTGTGAAAGTGTGATATTTATTTTCTTTACAGGCTTATGCTCGGATTGGCATGGCCAAGGAAGCAGCCGACGCTGCTTCACAAGCGAAGGATGGAGAATTACTAGGTCGATTAAAATTAACCTTTGCACAAAATTCAGCAGCGTCATCAATTTTCGATACTCTTCGAGATCGGTTGTCCTTCCCAGGAGTGTCATAGTCTTTTCAGTCCCACGTTTCTTTGCTCTATTATCTTATTCGGTTTCCCTCCTAAGCTTCTGCTGGTGTTTTTTGTGAAATATTTAGCTATGATTGGTGCATACCCATATGTTGAAATATGTCACTGATTTGGACTGTTGTATTCGTTAATTATTTCTGACCCTTGTAACTTTGGCTTTTCCTTCCTCTCTAAACCATGTTCTTTGTCGTCTGTTTGTATAATTACCCCAAGCAACTAACAGTTCAGGGAGACGTGTTCCTATGTTACCTAATTGCCATCAAAATATTCTGTTTTGTTGATATACTGAAATGTGATGGAAAATTACCACAAAAAAAAGAGAAAAAAAAAAGAATCCTAGGATGGTTGAATCTCATGTACATGGTCCGGGTTGGGTGAGTTGGGTTGAGAGATTTTTTTTGACACAATCTAAAAGTTTGGGTTGGTTGAATTGGTAACCCAACCCAAAGATTTTCACAACCCAATCCGGGAGGTTGGGTTTGGGTTGGATGGGTTGGATTGTCGAGTTGTCAAAAATAAAAAAATAAATGAGTTTTATTCACTATTTATAATTATTTGAATATAATCTTAGATAAAATATATTAAAAGTTCATACACAAACCCAAATTGACCTGTAATTATTCACATAAAAAAATAATATAAAAGAAATTAAACAAAATAAGCCAACCTATTAATACTTAATATAATTTATATAATTTTATTTGGCTCGGGTCAACCCAAAGGTTTTATCTACAAACCCGAAACCAAACCGATTCAGTTCGGGTTCAGAAAAATGAACCCAACCCAACCCTTATAGTTCGGGATGGGTTGGTTCGGGTTGAATGTACACCCCTAAAATCTTATGTTTCCAGAGTTTGTAAAGCTACCTCGATAGTCGGAGATGTTTATTTAATTGGTGGGGTCGAACAATAAATCTTCGTTTAGATGAAGAATGGGGAGTGGAGAAATATTTCTCTCCATTAAGAACCTAAATTTAATATTTTAGAAATGATGCAACGTTATATTATATTTTTTCTTCTCAAATAGTATTTGTTTTATCGAAGATGTTTTGCATTTTTAATAAAAGATGTTTTACATATATGATCATATATGATAAAATCAGGCCTGCAAGAATTATACAGACATGAAAAGAAGGTATTCCAAGCATAGCAGCTGTGTTGCAGACCAAAGAACTTACTCCACCTTTGGGGTTGCATAGATTGAATCTTCATATTTACCACTCCACCTGCAATTTCATGCCCAACAAAAGCTTATTACTTCATCATTTTCCAAACCCGACATGATATTCTTAATCTTCAAACGGTGTACCTACCTATGCGTGTCGTTTATGGGTACTTGGAGTTCCAAATCTTCCCCGAAAGGCTCGAATACTTCATCGACCTTGTCGCTGTTGACCTTCTCAAGAGTTGGCGGATCCCACTGTATACAGTTCAATAATTTTTAGATAAAAAGACAAGCCTTCCTCCTTACAGATACACACGAGAACACGAACACGAACACGGGCATGAAAACAAAGATAGAATAGAGAGGGAAAACCTTAGGAGCATTGTCTTTGTCAATAGTGAGAGCTCTAATACCCTATGGTCATTAGGAAAATGGTTAGTTCAGAAGTGGCCATTTTTTTATTCTCTTAGCTATCAATAACCAATAATTACCTCATAAACATCTCCAGAGATGAGGGTGCGTAAGATATTCATTGTCACCCTGAATTCTTTCTTCAAACATTCTTGAAGTGTTTGCGTTCGAATTTCACGTATCTGCAAATCAAGACACGAGGTCAAAACTACTACTTCTGCGAAAAAAAGGATTAAATAAGAACTTCCCATCTGGTAAAAACCAGTAGTTGAAGCCTTAAGATTCCAAAAATTACCCAATTGATAATAGTAATATTGTGCAAAAAAGAACTTCCAACTTCTAGCAAAGCATTATAAATCTGTTCTGGAAATGAATATTTTCATTTCCTTTAAACTTAACGCGATAAGGAATGGAACAAGGTTACCAATCACAAGTGAAATATTTGTATTTGTGTAACGGCCCAAGCACACAGCTAGCAGATATCGTGTTCTTTGGGTTTTCTCTTTTGGGCTTCCCCTCAAAGTTTTTAAAACACGTCTGGTAGGGAGAGATTTCCACACTCTTATAAAGGGTGTTTAGTTCTCCTCCCCAACCGATGTGGGATCTCACAATTTAGTACTACTTATGAAGTTGAATTTTGTACCGATTTTAGAGTTATTTTCAGTCCAGTAGGGGATGATCTCTTTAGTCCCTTCAGAACAGGAACTATCCAGTCATTTCCTTCTGCACTTGCCTCAGCTTCCTGAAAAAACATTGTCCAAAAGTTCATGAGGCCCAGCTGCTAAGAGAGAGAGAGGGAGAAAGAAAGAGGGAGAAAGACTTACAAAAGAGTTTATAATCTCTGCGACAGTTTCCTTCGAAAAGCATTTATCAATTACAGATTGCCTGGAACATTCCAAACATTTAACTTTAGCTGTCGGATTCATTATGAACTCGTAGCGAGAGAGAAAGAGAGATATTATATGAACAGGAAACTATTTCTCTATTCCATTCATAACCTTTTCAAGACACTACATTCATCCAGCTGAAATTCTGAAGAAAATTCTTCAATTGCAGATCTGACTGAATTCTCATCATAGGAGTTTAAGCTAATCAAACGCTTCTCTAGTTCGCCCAATTTCTGCATTACATGGATATAGGATCAAATAAGAACAGATAACAATGCAGCAAAACTGAAGTATGGTAAATAAAGGGTTCATACTAAATGCATTTCATATCAGTCGGTAAAAGGGGGTCATGCTTACCTTTGGCTTACAATATATTTACATTCTTCAATTTCTTTGTAATCAAAACCCATAAAATTACTAAGCTCAAGTATCAAACTATCGGGAAGTATTCCCAAGACGATAACTGCTTTAAAGGTCAGAAAGTTGATTAGTCGTGGTGCTGTGGTGTTCCTGGCTAGTGCTGTAGAAGTGAGATGAGTTGATACAGATGTATCAGTTATACCTGTGGTGAATGAGTTCTTAGATGTCTTCCTTGATGAATTACGTGGGTTGCTACCATAGCAGGAAGTCAACTTTGGCATTGAACTGGAACTAGGAACGACATCTATTTCTAAAGCTCCTAATAGGATGGTCCCAGAAGAATTGAAAGAATTGAATCTGCAACTACAAGAATTGTTGAACCAGGGGTTCATATGACCCATTGTGTCACTGTGAGGAGCTCTAGTGTTGTTTGTAAAGAAGAAAAATGGTACAAGAGTTGTTGAACCAGGGGTTCATATGACCTATTGTGTCACTGTGGGGAGCTCCAGTGTTGTTTCTGTTGTTTGTGAAGAAGAAAAACAGTACATTACGTTTCTGTATTGATTATAGAGAGTTGAATAAGGTGACAATTAAAAATAAGTATATGTTGCCACGAATTGATGACTTGTTTGATCAGCTTCAAGGGGCAGCAGTATTTTCGAAGATTGATCTTCGTTCTGGTTATCATCAGATAAGAGTCAAAGAAGAGGACATACCGAAGACAGCTTTCCGTACTCGTTATGGGCACTATGAGTTTGTCGTGCTGTTCTTTGGTCTGACTAACGTCCCTGCTGTGTTTATGGAGCTGATGAATCGAGTATTCCAGGAATTCCTGGATTCTTTTGTGATTGTGTTCATTGTTGATATCTTGGTTTATTCCAAGACAGATGTTGAGCATGCATGTGAGGAAAGTCCTATTGATACTACGTGAACAAAAACTATATGTCAAATTCTCGAAATGTGAGTTCTAGCTGTTCAGAAGATGGTATTCCTTGGCCATGTGGTATCCAAGGATGACATAGTTGTTCATCCAGCAAAGGTGGAGGCAGTTATAAGTTATAGGTTGGGCTCGACCAACTACCGTTACTGAGGTGAGAAGTTTCCTGGGTTTAGGAGGATATTACATACAATTTATTAAAGACGGCGAAAATTGCAGCACCTTTGACTCAGTTAACTAGAAAAGGAAAGACACTTGAGTGGAGTCGAGCTTGTGAAAGGAATTTTCAGGAACTCAAGGAAAGACTGGCATCACCCGTGTTTACTGTACTTGGCGGTACTGGGAATCTGGTACTTTATAGTGATGCCTCTAAGAATGGGTTGGGTTGCGTACTTATGCAGAACGGGAGAGTTATTGCTGTTATGCAGAACGGGAGAGTTATTGACTAAGTTATAAATAAGCAGACTCCATAGAGAGAGAATACAGAGAATATAGAAAATATATTAAATATATTTTCAAATCTCTTACCAAGGATATATATATATATACATGGTTCAGTTGACTGTATATAGTTTTACCAAATATAACCATCTACTATATATAGATAATTTTTTACTATACATAGCTATTTATGATAATTTATATTTACCGTAGCTTTACTATTTACCATATATAGTTTTACTATGTATGACCATTGACTAAGTTATAAATAAGCAGACTCCATAACCTAACCATTCTCCCGCTTCGAGACTGATCCAGTCAACCAAGAATTTCATTCTCAAACGACCATCAGCATCTTCACTGCACCATACCAATTGAGGCTTTGCACAACCTCAATATTCCAACATCAACATATTTTGTCTAACATGTTTGCTAGATTCTTTGCACCCTCTATCCACTCCAAACACATCACCATCTTCCACTAACCTGCGAGTGAAATGGTATCGCCTTCTGTGTTTTGTCTTTGTATGATAGACCGAGTTCCTCACTAACTGTATGGCACTCTAACCATCTTTATAAAGAATCTTTTTGTGCTGCTTCTTGCCCAATTCTTCTAGATAGTCAGTCATCAATATCATCTCCTCTTCAGCTTCAGCCATTGTCATGTACTCAGCTTCAGTACAATGCACTTTTGAAGCCTAGACATCCCATCATCCATGGCTTGCTCCTACTTGGTTGAATCCTCCAACTGTAGCATCAAAGGACTCTAGTTCCCTTTCACCAGAGTCAACAACAAATAGTGTAATGAAGGTACATACATATCTAGTACTTTGATAGTACTGGATGATCTTCTCAACACCGGTTCAAGTGTCACTTGCTCCACCACTGGTTCCTCTACAACAATCTTAGGAGTTTCTTGAGTATCTGTTACAACATCACTAGGTGATTTTTTCTGCATCTCAATCTCAACTCCACTTGCTTCGTTGTCTTGGAACCTTGCTCCACCTCTAGTTTCTCAACAATAGTCTCAGGAGTTTCTTGAGTATCTACTAACATCACGAGGTAAATTTTTCTACAACTCAACCTCAACCTATAACCTAGGCTCTAAAACCAACTTGTAACACCTGCTCATCGACAGCTCGATTCACAGGAGTTACCACTAACATCGACAGCTCGAACAAAGTAACAGAACTCCGTGGACATCGGTGTTTGGAGAGAGGAACAAGTGCCAACGAGGATGCTAGGCCCTGAAGGGGGTGGATTGTGAGATCCCACGTCGGTTGGGGAGGAGAACAAAACACCCTTTATAAGGGTTTGAAAACCTCTCTCTAGCAACTCGTTTTAAAAACGTTGAAGGAAAGCCCAAAGAGAACAATATCTTCTAGCGATGGGCCCGCTTGGGCTATTACAGAGGTAATATACTTAAACATTAACACATATATATAAAGAGAGATGGCTAAACTTACCTCTAAAGGAACAAAATGTGTTGCAAGCCCAGCTGCAACCAGTTCCTTGCCGTTCAACCTGGACCCAGTTAACCCCAAGTATTCTCCTGCAAATGTCCACATCGTTATTCAATCAGTCAACTTAGGAAAAAGATGTCAAAATTTTCAGTTTAGTTAAAATCAAGAGATATTTCGATGTTGATGAACTTTCAACCAAAGAAAAAGAGCATGAACTCTTAAAGAAAATGTTTAGACTAAATTATGTGAACCTCTTAAACTATTATGTCCAGAAATGCAACTCAAAAGAGTTCATTTTCAATTTTTTCTTACCCAAATGTCCAGGAAGATGAGAAAGCATATAAGAGAAACCACAATCAGTGTGAAACCCAATACTTGCTTCTGGAGTGGCAAAAACCTGTATCAAAGAATCCTTGAAACTCATCTCTTCGGAATTACTAAGGAAACTGAAATCAAACAACGTCTAAAATAGACAAAAAAAAAAACCCACAGTTTTCTCTGTGACAACTGAAAATTTCATTGGCACCATGAATGATGCACCTCCCCCCATTGAAATTCCATGAACAAGTGCAACCTGCGATTGATATGAGCAGAAAAGCCAAAGAACTCAACTTAACCAAACTTTTTAAGGGGAAAAATATGTCTTAATAGACATGTTTCTCAACGATTCTTGTATAATAGGTTCAGAAAAATCATTACGTGGATTTTCTTATAGGTGTGGATGTGATAGCAGAGCCAATACATTCGGTAGACAACTTCAAGGCATGAATCCCCTGTCAAGCACGATGCATAAGAAATCTAAATCTAACGTAGTGATCATTGAAATTTAAGCATCGAAATCGTTGTTCTCATTCCCATCCCACAAATTCTAAAGAGCTATTTTGTGAGATCCAACGTCGATTGGAGTGGGGAACGAAACATTCTCTATAAGTATGAGGAAATCTCTCCCTAGCATACGCGTTTTAAGAGAGAAAGCTCAAAAGGTAAAGCTATCTGCTAACGGTGGCATATTTTCATCGTGTTTCGAAAGGAAACGAGCACCTACTTGTATTCCTGCCATCATAGAACATCTTTAAGTCTCCACCAGCAGAAAAGGCTCGACCAGCTCCCTGTTTAAGACACATGAAGATGAATTCATAAAAGAAAACTTATGATTCTTATTTGTTTGGATTGTCCTATCAAGCCCGTAGTTTGAATAAGGTAAGGGCCTAAATTTGATTGAAGCATGGAGGATAGAACTGACCTTAAAAACTACAAGTTTTGCTTGATCGTCATTTTCCCATTTTTCTAAGTATTCAGCCAGAAGAGAAACCTACACGCAAACACAATCAGAGAGAAGCGAAAAATGCTAGAACATCACAATTTTTGAAGATAAATTTACGCACCACTTTGGATGAGATGACATTCAATTGTCTTGGCCGATTCAATGTGATCAACCTAACATGCCCAGATTCTTCTCCTAGAACAACCTGAAGGTTGATTTCGCGCATGCATTTAGTGAATGAAAGAGTGATAAACTTCCACAAATTTACGAGCAAGCAAGTAAAATGATTAAAAACAAATAATAAAGTGTCGCAATCCAGAAAGTCACAGATGCAGTCAAGAACTACCTCCTCGTTTGGGTTAACAACTTGCTGCGCCATTCTGAACTCGAAATTCTGGATTGAAGTTAGCGAAATGAGCAATCAAAAACGGCGGCAGGCGATCGGAAGAAACTGAACAAACAAAGGCAAATGGATCGAAAGAAACATAGTGAAATTGCAGAAATGGTGCTTAAAAATGGTGGAGACTGGTAGGCCGGCATTTCCGCTCTCACCTACCACCAGGCAGTAAAATCCCACCAACCACGACTCAAATTCTAGTGGTAAGGTCATCATATTAGGGAGGCTGCTCTATTGCAATTTACAACAGGAGTCTTTGACCATTTGTCGACCACCTACTCGTTTTGTTTTCATTGTTGAAAATTGCCGGTGTCAAAATATCTCGAAACAAATAATTAAACCATAACAACAAGTAGGGGAGTGAGAGCAATAGAGAAACATTATCCATTTAGGCTAGAGAGAAACATTAACCATTTATGCTTTATTAATTCGAGTCAGTAGAGTGCTTTCGAACCAGAGTAACCTTAACCCATTTATGTCTTTTTTGAACGAACCTTAACCATTTGTCTCTTTTGAACCACCTTAACCATTTATCTCTTTTGAAAATCATTTGTCTATTTCGAACAAAAGAACCTTAACCATTTATATCTCATCATTGGTCTAGTTCGAACAAAAGAACCTTAACCATTTATATCTCATTGGAACGAACAAATGAACCTTAACCATCTATGTGAGGACGTACAAATGAACCTTAACCATCTATGTGAGAAATTTGTAACCTTCATAATTAATGACCATCTATGTGAGGAATTTGTAACCTTCATAATTAATGGATACAGTACAACCCATTTTCTAAACTTCTCCAAGTAACCGCTAACAAATCTTACTTATTGTATGCGATTCTACCAGAAGATGGCTAACAAATCTTATGGCCAAGTTCAAATTGGTATGCAATTCTAGCCAGATGGCTAACAAATCTGACTTATTCAACTTGGCCAGAAGATGGCTAACAAATCTTACTTATTCAAATTGGTATGCAATTCTACAGCCAAGATAAAATCTCCAGTGATAAGGAATCCTAGAAAAGATCGATTGAGACTCCCTCCTCGGTCCCACGAGGATCTCTACGTACTTGTCCAATCCAGGACAAAATCTTCCAGTCTGCGTATATGGGAGCAGCTCAAACAAAGAAGAGTCTAGTCTGAATTCAGGCCCGGCCTGCCCATCTGCTGCTAGGTCCGTGGGACTTGTGCTGGTGAAGAGGGATCGGTCAACCGAGAGTTTCCGGCGACCACGGCGGCCCTATGGTTAAATGGTCCTGCGAGAATGCCTGCCATGTGGGTAAGCTCGCTGTAAAGGATTACCGGCTAGGTTTACATGTGAACAAGGCCAAAGCTAACATCAAGCAAGAAAATTTGCTTTATATCAGTCCAACCAAAATTGTGAATCTCATCTCAGTCTCCAAAACAGAGGAATAATTGTGCTACAGAAAAGAATGGTTTGGCAGAAATTTCATCTAATTCTCTAAGTAAATCTATACCCATATCAATAATTAAATGAAAGATGAACACAATTACATAAACAAGTTGGGTTTAGATGCTTTGTATGTTGTCTTGAGCTTCCTGGTGGGTGGTCTCACCTTCTTAAACACCAAGGGGAATTTGATCTTTGAGTCATGAAACTGCTTCGTACTTTCCCTCTTGCACAGTTTTGCAGGAACAGTTGCTGTCTTAATGATTTGGATGCATGGGCACCTCACCCTATGGCGAGAAGCCATCTCGTTATACATTTGTTCAACACCCCCGTTCAGTGTCGTATCCCGAAACTCCTTGTACATGTTGTGATAACCAGTTCGACTCTGATACCGCAGCCAAATACCGTAGTTCTTAATCTTGGTTGGGTTCTTTTCAAAAATCTACAAATTGCAAAACGAATTTGAGATCAATGATTTAGAGCATGGAGGCAACATTAAGGGAGGAAACTAAGGAATAGAAAAGGGATGCTCACTTGCAGCCAAGAATCTTACATGAAACTATAAGAATCAACTTTACTCTCCTCTTCTTCTTATTCAATTATTGTACGAATTATTCACCATTAAAAGTTTATAAAACTATATTAAATTCATTTATTTGAAAATAATTATTAAGATTGGTTGCTAAATTAACTCGAAAACATAAACTAACCACCGTTTATTATCTAAAATTAACTAATGTAATAAGACTGCTAGAAGTAATTGTGGGAACCAAACAATAATATGATCTATTTATATGAAATTCTAATATCATTCTCATTTAACATCAAACACAGTTATCAGATTCCCCGACATTCTATTCTCATACATAGCATCTTAAACAAAACATCCAACCAAATAACCCCTTAGGAGTAACTATTCAGATGGAATGGCAAATGCTCCCATTATACTTATATCTCATCCGAAAAAAACATAAATATGCATACATATTCTAGAAACTAAGGAAAGCTTTAGAAGAAACGCACACGCTTTATGAAACATACGACAACGCAGCAAGCATACATCAAGACTTGAATGAACCAGCTATGTTCTTTTTTCATTCGGAGGAATGATATGCAGAAGTTTGTGCATAAAATAGAGGAGTTAGTAGACAAAAGAAACCTAACAGATTTGAGTTGAGCACCAAAAAAGCTGAAACTAGCTCAATTGACTACTGGCATTGTCGCACAAAAAAGACATAATATATAAAAGCGTGTTCTAGACCCAATACCTCGTTAATGGCAAGAACTTGACCATTGCTCTTCTTGACTTTCTTCAACTTCCTCAAAAAGTACCTATCAGTGTGAGGATCAGGAAATCAGGATAACAACATAAATCCATTTGAGAAGAAACAAGTTTGAATTTTGAATTTGCAATATATATGAAAACATTTTTTCAGTATGTTTTTCTTGTCTTTCTTAAGGACTAGATTGAATTTTGAACCAATTATCAAAAAACAGAAACAAGTTTCTGAAAACCAAATCTTTTTTGCTTTCAAATTTTGTCTTGGAGTTTGAAATCATAGGTAGAAATAGAACACAGTAAATGAGAGATCCCTGAATGAACAAAATACATCTTCCATCTAATGAGTCATACACTTCTATGAATTTGCAAAAAGAATGATACTGTACAACTTAAATGCACTGATGAACAGTAATATGAAAATTTTAGAACTGCTAAACTAGGACTACAGGATCAAGATGAACATAATTGTTCAAACTCCATAATTCTCCCCAGTAAACAAGCAAAACATAATACTCGACGGATTAAACAGCATACCAGAACTTGGATTTGGCCCGGACCTCGTTGGTAGCCCAAAGCTTCATCCGATAAATCTTGGGATGCTCATCCGCTTCAGAAGGAAGAGCCCTCCCCACGACCTGGTACTGATGAAACTGCTTTCCGTGAAAGCAAGGGAGAAAACAAATGAAAAACAGATCAAAATCTTGCAAATTCACTTCCAAATGGATGAAAAGAACCCAATGAACAACTGCAACGCATTCTTTTACAACTGTAACTCAATTCTTATCAGAAATGAAAAAGTTCAGAAAAAAAAAATGTAAAAGAACAACCGACTCGATTTGAGCGTCCATGAAGCAGATTCTTACCCTGAATGAGACCATTTTGCACTCGATAATCTGAGAGAGATCGGCAACGTGCTTTGAGCTGGTTCTCTCCACAGCGCCACGCTCAGTAAAACCCTAAACAGATCTGCTTCGCACTTGGGTCGCACGAGTACTGGACCGGCCCGGCCCAAAATGCGTCTGTGTTTTTTGTTTCCACTATAATTTTCATATATGTCGGGTTTCTTTTTTTAAATAATACAAAATTTTAGATTTTTTTTGGATTAATATTTATTTTATTTACTATAATTTTCATATATGTCGGGTTTTTTTTGGATTAATATTTATTTTATTTTTTTAATTATAAAAAATTTGGATTTGGTGAAATTAGTCTTAATTTGAGTCCAACTCATTTTATATAAATATATTTACGTGTTACTAAATATAAATAAAAAACTATATAACTTATAGTCTAATAAAAAATAATGTCTCTTATTTTATACGTGTATCTGTCGACATATTGTGAGATACGAGAATATATAACTAAATTAAAACTTAACATTTTGATAAACTAAATTGTAATCCAACTGTAATTATAGGACTAAAATATAATTTAATCAATTTGTTATAGTTCAGTTACGACGTTATCAAAATATTAAAAATTTTAGTGAACTATCAATACAAGTATCAACACGTCGACTTATAACTTTTTGGTTTAATGTTTATTTGACCAAACGTTCAAATCTTAGGAGAAAAATTAGTTTTTGATGGTCACACGTCGACTTATAACTTTAACGTTCAAATCTTAGGAGAAAAATTAGTTTTTGATGGTGGCCTGTGATAGTGTTTACAGTTTTGTTAACACGAACATGTCTTATTAGTTGAGGTCCTCAAATTTATATCTCTATATATTATTTTGCAATTATTATTATTATTATTTTGCAATTATTCCCTTTTTTTTTTTTTTTTCATTGACTAACCAAATTTGAAAACGTTTTTATATAAATTTGAGTGTCATAATTCATAAAAATTATGGAGTGTGGAGATTTTTGTAACCTTTAATTCAAAATAAATGGTTAATTATATAAATTTTGACTGCCAAATAATCTCATAAAATAATTTTGAAAATACTTCTTTTATATGAAAAATATTATTACTATTTATTCATTTTTTATTAAATTATATTCAAATTAAAACTAATTAAATTGAAAAGTAGTAGAACGAATGAAATGGAAGACTTAGGTAATATTTAACAAAATAATAATAATAATCATAATAATGTTGTTAACTTGTTCTTTTTTCCCACAAAATCCTGCTCTCCTAGAGAAAATTAAATTATTAACACTAAAAAAATTAATAATAATACAAGAAAGAACAGTGTTCTTCTACTTCTAAGATTAAGATTATGCTTAGAGATGGAATTAATTAAACGTCAGCGCATCTCATCGGCGCAAACCCCAGTCTCGAGTTCTTCGTATCGTACAGTATGTGAAAATTCTGCTGCTGGTAATTTCCGATGATCGACAGAGCCGATTTTGGAGTCCCTAACATCGCCAAGCAAACCATATCGAATTGCTCGATTCTGATGAAGTAATTCTCCACCGGGAATTTCCACACGGTGCCGTCGGCGAACTGGATTTCGAATTCTGGAAATTCAAGTTTATCAGCGCTGGAGACGTTGTAGCAAGGATGTAAGATCGGAAAATCTTCAACCAGTTTATAGTTCTTTACTTTCCTCAGGAATGCTTCTTTGATGATTCGGTAAGCCGGATCGGAGAAATAGCTGAGAGTTGTGCCGGAATCGATGATTGTTCCGCCGGCGCCGTCGGCGGAAATGTTCCAGGTCTCCTCGGGGATTTGGAGTTTCTCTCCTCCGACGAAGATCGATTTGATTTGCAGATAGTAGAATGTGTCGACTGGATTTTCCTTTCCGCCGATTAGCGATGTGAATTTCAGTTCCGGATGAGTTAATAGATCTCTGTCTTCGCCGAAAATCAGTTTGCTGCTCACGCTCGTATCACTGTTTCGATCAACAAGACAGTAGGAGAAAGAATGGCCGTAGAGCGATTGAAGCTGTGATGAAAACGAGAGAGGTCCTCGGCCAAGCCCTAAAAGTCCAGCGGCGCCATGGAAGAGGCCTCTGTTCCAATGGCCGCATCCGAACATCACATTCTCCACTCGCCGAAACTCCGACTTCCGCGTCGTCGACGAGGTCAGATTGACGGTGAACGTCTCGAGCGCGAAATCGCCAGTGGTGTTCGAACTGTCGCCGTACCAGTAAAAGTAAGGGCACGATTGCGTCTCGGATTTGCACGGCTGCGGAGGATCTGGAGACGAAACTAATTGACATCGACGATCGCTACAGGTTATGTTTCTGAAAGAAATTGAATCTTTAGGGTCGTAATAAGGCCCGGTTTGCTCGAAACAATCATGGCAAGGAACACATTGAATCCAGTTCAAATCGCTACCGGTATCGAGAATCAGAGAGAAATGTTTGGGCGGAGAACCGACGAAGACGTCAATGAAGTACTCACCAGAGCCAAGACTAACGCCAGATTCCAGAGTCGCCATAAGCTGACCGGAGAAGTAGCCGGAGTAAGAATCAGGCGAAGCGGCCGGAGAAACCGCCTCCGCCGGTTTCCTCCGCTCAGCATTGCCATTCTTCAGTCTCGAAGTCGTATCTTGATTCTTCCTCTCCGTGATTCTCTTATGAAGCGTTTGGATTCTCGCCAAATCCCTAACTGCAGATTCAGTAATCGATTCCTTCGGTTCCGTCACTCGACTCGTTGACCGCTTTTTCAAGTGAAGCTTCACCGATTTCTTCAACGAATTCGCCATTAACCTCTCTTCCTCTTCTTCATCTTCATTACTGAAACTACACGGAGCACTCGCCGAAGAAGAAGCAATACCAGAGCTAATATTTTCCGGCAATTCGATTCCGAAAACACCAGACCGATTGGACTCGTTGAATCCTTGACGAACATGCGCTTCAGCAATCGTATCAAATACGCCGGAAGAAAGCAAGAGGAAAATCAATGCAAGATACACACTGCAATTTTGAAAACCTCTAGTACTGCCTGATTGTTTTCCGAGAAAATTCATTAGGGATGAAGAATCAAACAATTTCACAGAGCTCACAGACGAAAAAAAAAAAAAAAAAAATCAAATCCAGAAAGTGAAATCGAAGTGAAAAATCAGATTCACAAAAATTACACAGAAATCAAGAACAAACCAGACAGGAATTGTGAAGACCAGGAGGCGAAATCCTGGAAATGAGATGCGCGGAAGCAGGGAAGAGAGAGAAGGAGAGAACTTAGAGAGAGAGAGAGAAAATGGTGGAAATTAAAGGGAAGAACTAAAAAGATAGGGATTTGTAATAAATACGGGAGAGTTTATATTTGATTCTAAGGGGCGCAATTCAACTCAACACAACACGCTTTTATACAAAATTCGAGAAATCCAATTTAATTTATAGATATTGATATATATATATATACACACACGTAGGGAAGTCAGTAATATAAAATTGTTCTCGGGTATGACGTGATCACCAGTTTGGATGTGGCATTGATTCATATTTACTCGGGTATCACGTAGTCACCAATTTCTGTCTTGGTTCATCCCCGAGTCACATCTTGCTATAAGGATACCACTTTGATACCATTCATAATCACTCGTGATTAAGATTCCATCCAAAATTAAGGAAGAAATATTATTTTATTTTGAATTAGATTTTCCATATAATAACATCTTATTTATTAAATTAGGTTTGAATGAAGACCACTTATTATAATTTACAAATTTTTTATGTTTTTTCTTTTTATTTTCTAATTTTCAAATATCTAATATGTTAATAATTTTTAATTTTTTTACATAAAATTTTGATATATTTGAAATCTCACCAAATTAATATCTACTAATTATAAAATTTATATTAAATTTTATGTTTAATAGAGATTTATATTTTCTATTTATTGTCTAAAAAGTCTATAAATTAAGAATTAAAAAATATATATATAATGAGTGTTAATTTATTATTAAAAAAAATTAAAAAATTCAAAATTGTATTCTACACTAGATTTAAAATTTAAAATTTTATTATACAACTAAATAAAAAAAATAATTTGACTAATAAATACCATTGACGAGAAAAAGAAGAGAAGAAAAAAATTAAAAAAAAAATATAAAAAATAAAAAATAAAGAGCTCAAGCAAAACTCGCTTCCCTTGTCACCAAGCTCTAGACTTTGACCGGTCTATTTTATTTTAAAGATATTTGACCGCTTCCCTTTATTATTTATTATTTTCAATCTCCCATTTTAAATTATTATTAAGCTAAATTAATAAAAATAATCCTACATTTACTATTTAATAATATCCAAACTTTTAACCAAATTTTAAAATACCATTTAAAATTTTAATGAATTTACTTTTAAAATTTAAAAGTTTCAATAATATATTATTATATTTTTAAAAGATTTATAAAATTTTGAAATGCACAATAAAATTATTACTATTAATATATAAATAAATTATTTATCGATAACTCATAGATTATGTCTAAATTTTTGAAACGTGTAATAACAGTTTTTTTTTCTTTTTAAAAAAATTTAAAGGTACTTTTATTTTAATTTTTTAAGAAAAATTTACAGTATTTTAATTTGTTTATTTAGCTTTATATTATATTACCATTATTTCAAACTCAAATTTTAATTTTTTATCAATATAAATTTAAATTGTCTATTTAATTTTAAAAACTATCAAACAAATCTATATATCTTTTAATTTATATGTATTTTATCTATTTTTTAAACATCAATATTTATCGATCTACTAACTAAATTTAAAAAATTTAATTTTATTAAATATGTTTTAAATTACTCAAATTTTATTAAAAAAAATTGAAATACATTTTTAAAAAAATGTTGAAAAAATAGTTAAAATTAATTAAAATTTAATAAAAATATGTGTTAGCTTTTTGTTTCCAATGCTCTAAGTCATCCTTGATTAGACCTCATCAACTTTAAAATATGTGAAATTACTTAAATACCCCCACCTCGGATTCACTGGTACTGTGAGCATATATATTAATTAATTCATCGAAAATTAAATGAAGAAATTCGATAATTAATTTTAAATACTATTTGACAATTATTTTAATTTCAATAAATGAATAATTTTTAAAACAAAAAAAAAAAATCCATTTAATTAAAAACAGAAATAATTTACTGAGGTTTTTATTTTTTATTTTGTTGTCCCACATTAAATGGGCCGCTTTTATTTCATTACCATTGATTTTTTTAAACACTTTTCACACTATTATAATAATAATAATAATTACTTTAAAAAATAAATCATAAAATACATTTTATTCTAGTTATAATTATAAATACTACTTAATATTATATAATTTATACTCTTGGATATTAATTAATTAGATAAATAGAAAAAAAAAATATGCACTTATTGTCAAATAATCTATTGAAAATCAAGAAAAATATTTTTTTAAAAACAATATATTATTAATGTTTTTGACAATAAACCTATAACAAATCTAACCGAACAAGATATTATATCCACACTAGAATACATGAATTTTGTAATATTTCAATATCAATATGAGCATGGCTTAACTGAACTTTTTAAATATTTGAAAGTACATCAAATAACTAATTATTTAAATAAATAATAAAATTTTAAATTTTGACTTGAAATTATTAATTACATTGAACCTGTGTTATCTAGAAATTTCTATAGGAAAAGGTGAAGGCTTGCTTACAAAACATGGACTCCATTTTTGTCAAGGACAGACGCCAAATTGGCATACGAAAATAAGAACAGCAAAAACATGGTGCAAATAAACCAAATAAACTAACAAAAGACATTGGATTGGCTGTCTGCCAATAATAATCCAATGCCAGCCTTCAAATATTATCCTTATGGTCGTATTTGTGTGGCGTTATGAGTTTAACATGCTCACGACAAGTTTTGAAGGAAAATTCAAGCTTCATTCATGTTTTTTTGTGCGGTTTTTTTTTTACTAATTGTCAAATTTTATGTGATGTCCCACATTGGTTGGGAGGAGAATAAACTACCATTTATAAGGGTGTGAAAAACTTTCCATAGCAAACACGTTTTAAAAAGCCTTTAGCAGAAGTTTGAAAGGGAAAGCCCAAAAATGACAATATCTACCACCAGTGGATCTGGGTCGTTAGAAATGGTATCAGAGCCAGACACCGCACAATGTGCGAGTAAGGACGCTGGGCCCCAAAGGGGGGTGGATTTGAGACGATCCCACATCGATTGGAGAAAGAAAAGAGTGCCAGCGAAGGCGCTGGGGCTCGAAGGGGGTGGATTGTGATGTCCCACATTGATTGGGGAGGAGAACAAAACACCATTTTTAAGGGTGTGAAAACATTCTCTTAGCACCACGGTTAGCGGTGGATCTGGGTCATTACATTTTCCTACCTGCATTACATACTATCAAAGTCTTGATTATTGCTTGTTTTCTTTTAATCTTATAACATTGATTTATTTAAAATTGTTTTCATCGTATTTTAAAATATTTATCTAAAAAATACGGTCTGTAAAGTTCAAATCTCACAAGATTGACTTGTTCACTGGATTAAAATAATTTTCGCACCATCACTGCTCTACTATAACAAGAGTAGGAATACTGTCTGTGAAGTTCAAATCTCACAAAATTGACTTGTTCAACCACTGCTCCTCTATAACAAGAGTACGATTGTGATACAATATGTTTGATTTTCTAATAAAGAAAAAACAGTGGAATTTTGAGAACGCCACCCACTCCTGACGTGGGTCATTGGATCAGCGTAAACTTTGACTAGAACTCGGTTGTAACATGTGAACGGATGTAGAGGATTCCAACTTTGACCCTACTTCCTTTTCTCTTATTTGACTTTGAAAAATGGAATTTTAAAGGAATAAGATAGAAAGAAAGAAAAAAAAAAAAAAAAACCAATGCTTTTCTTTCTTGGCTCTTGTTCTTCCTTCTCTTCCTCGTTTCGTTGGATGATGACTCTCACGTGGGTCCAATTGAATGTCTTTCGTCTAATTTATGATGGAGCACAGAAATAATAATAATAATTATTATTATTATTATAATTATTATATATATATATATATATATATATATTTAAAAAATCAAATATAGTCAAGTTGTCTTCAAAATTAAATATAGAAAAAATAGAAAAAAAATAATTACAATTTAGATTCCTATAAATTTTTTAGAATTTAATCTCTGTAATTTTAAAAGTTTAAAATTTATAAATAGTCTCTAATTATAATATTCAAAATTATTGAGACAAAATTCTAATTTTTCTAAAATTATAGGGCTAAATTTATAATTTAAAATTAAAATTTTAATATTATTATTAATTTTTTTATATATATATAGAGGAAAAAAATGACGGCCGTCCATTTACCGCAAAAGTCACGGCCACTTTGATATTATATTTAATTAATTAAAATTCTATAGTCCAATCTCATTGCAATGTTCTATTAGTCTCCCTTCCACTATAGACCATGCCAAGTTATTGAAGCAATTGAATTTAATTTTTTGATGTCCAAAACACTATAGACACGTGAGATATTGTGCTTTATCTTTGGAACGGAATAAATCGTCAAAAAAAAATAAATTATTTTTATAACTGAGCGTGAAGCTGTCTGAACACACTTATTCAATATAGACATAACTCGAGGATACATAAAGACTTAAACACCAACGTGTTGCTTGTTCAATATTCCGTCATTTGTCCACTAGCAAAACAAAATTAAAGGAATATTTTTCAAAAAATATATAAAAAAAAATGCATAATTTTTTTTACACGGAGAGCGCATTTCCCACCTTAAACTTTACAAACATGAATAAATAAGTTAACGGGTATAGAGAATGAAATAAGAGGCATAAACCGGAACAGGGGAAGACTTCTTTGCCCCTCCCCACTTGTCCCATGGACATCTCTAGATCTGAGATCTAAGTACGTGTCAATTAACGTTTGATCGAAAGAAGATTCAAATTATAATAACTTTTTTTTACGAGCTTTTTTTTCCACTCGTAATGGAACGAATCATCGTGTTAATTATTTATTGGGTTCAAAAGGGAATAATAAACCAGTAAAAGCACTATTTTCAAACATAAACCTAATTTTTTTGGACTTTAAAATGTAATAGTTTATCCATGAAAAATAATGGGAAATTAAAAAGGGATGAATAAAAAGGTTCAATTAATTTAACTAACAAACTCAGCAAAGTCAATGATGATGAACTCAATCTCCACTCTTTACAAAAAATTTCCACATATATAATAATAATAATAATAATAATAAATCCTCAGCCCTTCAACAAATAGAATTTCCCCTTTTTTAAAAAATAAAAATAAAAATAAAAATAAAAAAGAAATTTCCTATGGCCAACCAATTTTGATTTCTAAATCTTCAAATAATTTAGTTTATATATATATATATATATATATATATATATATATATATAATATTAAAAATAAACTATTAAATTAGTCCATTACTTTGAGCGTGGTCAAACTTTATTTAATAAGCATTTAAAAAAAGTTTAGTCTAAATATCCTCGGTTAAATGTGAATCTAATTCGATAAAGTAAATAATCAATGACATTAAACACATTAAACACGTGAAAGAAGTGAACGGAATTAAAAAAATTTAATAAATCAAATCATAAAAGTCCGATGAATTTGTAGATGCCTAGGACAACGAGTTTATCTACTCATATTCATTGTTACTGAGCATAAACTCAAAGAAAATTTCATAATAAAGTTACAACGAGTTTATCTACTCATATTTATGACCTCGAGCTCGAGAATATCTTTCTATCTCTTTAAACTCTTAAAATAATTTATGTTTCAACATAAGGGTCGTGCCCGTCCAAATTGGCTCCTCGAGCTCGATTGTAAAGTTACAAGCAACAGAGATATCGTCTCGAAGAAGGGAGATTCATGAAATTGGAAAGAGAGCGTCGAGTAATGTTTCTGTGAGATCCCACGTTGGTTGGAGAGGAGAACGCAACATTCCTGAGTGTGGAAACTTTTTCTAGTAGATATGTTTTAAAACTGTGAGGTTAGTGATGATATGTAATGAGTCAAAGTAGATAAAATATCTACTAGCGATAGATTTGGGTTGTTATAAATAGTATCAGAGCTAGACATCGAGCAGTGTGTCAATGAGAACGTTGGGCCTAATATAACACACGTTCAATTGGCACTTGGATTAATTAAATTGGGCTTGGGCCCAAACCAACGAATATTTGGGATTGGACTCAAAAGACGAGTAATTGGGCTTGGGCCCATAGGCAAAGCAATCTAGCTCGCCTGTTGCCGCCATTGCGGCCGAGCTTCGCGTTCTCGCCGTGGCTCTCTTTGAATGAAGAAAGCGAGGGACTGTCTTCTCAAAACTTTTAGCAGATCCTTCTCTACTCTCAAAAACCCTAAATCCCAGGTTTGTTGCTTCCTTTATTTCTCCTCTCTGTTTGTGCTCCATATTGTGGCTTAACTTGGAAGAAAATGGCGGAGCAGATGGAGGATCTGTCAGAAAGATACTGTTTCAATCCTGTTTTGAGATGGAATTCTCAGGTGGAGGAGTATTTCACGAAGGCCTATGGAGCTGAGCATTTCGCCCTCATTTCCAAAGCTCTAACGTACTTTTCTTCTTCCTTTTTGCTTTGTACACTCTCTTCTCCATAGGTACTAGCTTCACATTGCTCTGTATTGTTGCTGTACAAAAAACAGGGCCGACCGATTGTAATCCTCATTTTTACCGTTTCTTTGATTGTTTACGCGATTGAGCTCGATCAAAATCTTAATATCGTTACGTATGTGGAGCTTCTAAATGGATGAAATTACTTGTGTGCAGTCGCCAATTTGTTATATGCTTATATTTTCTGGAAATGTAAGAATTTTTATTGTTGAATTCGGAAAACACATTGCATCAGTCTCCTGCGTATTGGTTTTAGCCATTTCAAATGATCATATTTATTCTTACACTTTCAGTTACTTGAAAGCCAATGTACCTAGCGAACCCGGGGACTCTGCCGCAATAATATAGTTTGGTTACAAATATCAGTAATGGGCATATAGTTTACTGGTTATTTTAGAGAAAAAAAGGTTCCTTAACGATATTTGCAAAATGCAAACCTACACCCATTAGTTAAGCATTTGGGTAGTTCAATTTTGGAGGACACTGTTCCTAAATCTCTATGCCACTTTACGCAGCCGTTTTGCAACAATAGTACTTGGTTGCTCTAATAGTATATTCCATATGAAGGTGCAAATAATATGTGTGTGTTGTACATAAAACATATGCCATTAGCGTGGTTGAGATATTGTTAACAACCATTTCTTATGATCTTTATCTTTGTTGTGTTGATATTATACATATTCAGATGATATACTTATATTGATCTACGAACCTAATGGTCAGGCGTCCGTCTTGTTACTCATGTATACGTGTAAATACACTCAAGTCCACAACTGATACCGTTATCAAAAAGCTATCAACTATTGTTACAGAAATGGGAAAACCAAATTCAGAAAATACAACATTGAAAGGTGGCGATGGTGATGTCAATGGTATTGAACTTACGCAAAGTGGCAGTCAAAAAGCTTCAGTGAAGATTAGTGATGAGAAAAACCCAATTACTGAAAATTTTGAACATCCGTCCATCTCAAGATGTCAGGTACCTGGGTTAGACTACGTTGTATTTGTAGGGGGTTCAGGACCACACACAATTGATTATGGTTATGCAAATGGCAGACCTCCAAAAGAAGTGATTGTGAGTCGCAAATGTGCAGAGGCAGTTCTTCGAGGTGCTCAGGTTAGATTGTTTGTTTGTGTGAGAATTTTATGAACAATTCAAAATATATATTGGCATTTTTTGTTGTTGATTCTTTTCTACAGAAGTATCTATTTATTCTTTTGATGTCATCAACCACCGTTGGATTTCTATTGTCTTGGTATTGATCATTTTGCGTCTTATATTAGATTTTGTCTTAGTTATAAGACAAGCAATGTGAGATAAGTTATGTTGAGTATCAAAATGTTTGCAATATTATGATAGTTTCAACAAAATATTACTTGAGGATTTCTATGCATCGTGGGGGAATTTGATTGTTGTTCCTTTTGCCTCTCATTTATCATTTTATTCATCTGAATGGTGTACTTCATTGCTTTTAGAGAAAATGGCATTTAATTCCTGTTGTTAATTTTTACTGATATTGGTTATGCACTTATCACAAAGCTGTTTTCTAATTGTAGTTTCCTATAGGTTTATGTTCCCGGTGTTATGGCTTGCAGCGCTCATGTTGAGAAAGGGGATGTAGTTGCTATTTCAGTTGCTGTGGAGCAGCCTGGGCTTGATGGTGGATGGAGTCTTGGCATTACTCGAGGGACTGTTGTGCAGGGATTACCAACTGGTAGGAAGTTCATCACTCAATTAACTTTTATTTAATCTAACATTTTAATTCTTGAATCTTTTCTTTTTGTTGGTTGTATTGTTTATTTGTCTTCGGAAACTAAAGAAAATGATGGAAATTATCAATGGTCTATTTTGCTTAAGAGGATGAGTGTCGAACTTAACTGCTTGGAATAGATATCTTTTCCATTTCTTCAGGAGAATTTTATCTCCAGAAACTGTTTGTAATTCAATTATTTTCCCCACTATTTTGTGCTTTCCTCTAGCTGGTCCTGGTCCAAAGCAAAGTTTATTTGTATTTTGGGGTTAAAATTCCTTATTTATTTTTTTAATGTATATTTTCAGCTTTTTAATATTTGGGGGCTAAATTAATACGTAATGTTAACTTCTTTTTGCAGATCCTTATCATCCTGAAAGGAGTGGATTATACATTGGTCAAGGAACAACAGCAATGTCAAGGGCTGGGATTTTTCGTGTTTGCGAAGGAGTCGCTGTGGACATGCATAATAGAGTATTTAAGCTACCATCCTTTTATGGTATTTTTCTCCTTTATATTAGAGTATTTAAATTTCCATCCGTGTTTAATTATTTTGCTTCGTTTTTCTGAAGTTGACAAATATGATTAGAAACGGTAGTTAAAGGATTTAAGGTTCCTATATAGTTGACGATATTTTAGTTTCATTCTGTGTACCCAATTTCAAAATATTAATGAATGAATATGTAAAGTTCTTCTATGATTTCCGACATTGGTCAACCAGCGCTATTTACATTTCAAGGTGTTTGAGATATTCTCAGACATCATTGTTAATTTGACTGCTGTAGATCTTGAATATTACAGACAGAGGATCTGCTGCAAACATTGGCAAAGTATTTTACCAAGTTTGTCAGAAATCATACATATAGCAACCCAAACATGGCATTGGAGGGTTTTGTATGATTCTCCTTATATATTGTGTAAGAAGTATAAGATCAAGCATTTGCATGGTGGTTATGTTTTCCTAATTTTGATAAATCATTGCTGTAAATGTACATGCTCAGAACCTTGAAAATGATTTTGCAGTTTGTGTTCCTTGGTTGTACTATTAGCCGTAGGTTCTTGTTGCAGTCTAGATTACGTAGGTTATTTGCCTGCAGGGATGGAATTTAATGTTAGCATTTGCCTTACATGTTGTGACTGTGACTGTTTAACATAAACCTATTTGTTTTCAAGTTTAATATTTTCTCTTTTACAGATGTGCTTGAGGGAGAAATCTTTCTTCAAAACCTGCCAAGCATTGTCACTGCTCATGCTTTAGGTACTTTTTATAGACCTAATTTTGTTTCAACATCTTTAAAGTTTCTGTTTTGCTATCAACCTTCCTATCCCGGTGGTTTTCCTTCCATTCAGTCCAGTACCAGACAAGTACTTGAGCTTAGTGTTTCTCATTGCTTATCTCCTGTACCTTACGTGATGGACACTCGATTTTGAGGTTATAATCAATTGAGCAGATTAAAACCTATAATGAGGTTTTTTGAACAATTAATATAATTTTCCCAGCTCGTCATTTTTTCACTGTCACCATTATGTCTATTTATTTTGTTCACATTGATCATTGTTTTGTTTTGGTTTGGTTTTTCCTTTTGCTAACTATGGATGGTTTGATTTCCTCCTAAATGGATATCTTTTTCATATTTCTCACCTTAGATCCACAAAAAGGTGAACGCATATTAGACATGTGTGCGGCACCTGGGGGAAAAACAACTGCAATTGCCATCCTTATGAAGGATGAAGGGGAGATCATTGCTGCTGATCGGTCCCATAATAAGGTAGAGTTATGAACTTGGAGATATGACAAAGATGTTTTCAATTATTCCGTTCTGTTTCTCATATCCTGGATTTAAACTGTGCAAACTATTCTTCCCAAGTGTAGATTAATTTCAATGGTCTGCTTGCTTTGTTAACCTTTCTCAAACTCACGTTCAGGTGATGAATATTCAGAAACTGGCTGCTGAAATGGGGTTGAGCTGTATAAAAACCTATAAGCTTGATGCTCTGAAATCTGTCAATCGAAGGACTGATTCCTGCAAAAGCTCTGATTCAGTTTGTGTTGATGCCAACGACAGTGTTGTGAATGATAGTTCCAGTTCAATGAATCTTGACAATGAGAAACCATCCTCAATTACTGAAGTATTGGAAGTTGATAAGATTAGGAAGCAAAATGGTAGGTTATCTTTATTCTTATAGCTTTAAGAAACTATTGGGCTAATAGTTTCTTAGCTTTCTTCCCCATCCCTTTTGGTCAATGTTACATATTAAAAAACTTTTAGTTATATGTATATATATACATATAGAATCCTACCTTGTGGAATAGTTTCTTACAGATCTAGGAGTTTGAACTTGGGATCCAAGGAATAAAATGCAGCATTCATCTTCCACACATGCTTATTCTATATTCTAAGTGTGGAATGAAATAGGTAGACTTTGACATCATGATTGCTTTTGGAAAGTCCTTGACTATCCAAGTTCGGAAATGTGTATTTTGATTCTTTTTTTTTGGGGTATAGGAATATTATTTTTTGGACTCTTTTTTATACTTTTCCTATGTAAAAATTACTTACATTGATCCCCCCC